>NW_019431890.1:0-841 GCF_002814215.2 Seriola lalandi dorsalis
GCACAAGTGCTACGAGGACCACGAGCTGAGCGATGCGGCGAACAGGAAGCTGATGAGCCACTACCCGCAGCCTCCGGAGCCCTTGAGTACCGCGGCAGCCGACACGCCTTCCTCTTGTCCTCTGGCGCTTTACGAGCAGCAGCTGCCTCAGCACATCAGCGACAGATCCGTGTCCCCATGGAGATACGTGTAAGTACCACACTGGGAATAACAAGGAAAAAAAAGTAAACACTAATTTAAAACTTTTAAAATACAAGGATGGAATCAGTGACTTTAAAAGGTTAACCCGCTTAATTGGGTCGTTAATTAAATCTAATACATGATTGAATGGATTTAACTGCCAAACATCTGAAAATACAAAAATGGCCAGACATGGTGATACGTGTTTGTTACTTACCAGATGTGAACAATAAGTGGGAAGTGTTGGAGCTGTCCTTTCAGTCAATGGTGGAGTGGCACGAGAGAGAGAGAGAGAGAGAGAGAGAGAGAGAGAGAGAGAGAGAGAGAGAGAGAGAGAGAGAACTAAGAGGACTAGTTCGGGAGAGAGACCGTTAACAACTATATATACTGTTGTATTCAAGCACTGTCAGTCTGGTTTTTAGAATGATAATAATAATAATTTTGTATTTTGATAGGTATTAAAAATAGGAAATTTAAAAATAATTTATAAATTAACTTTTAATCCATCAATAAATACTTAAGATTTTAAAATGGATTCAAAAAAAAAGAACTGCATAAAACGTAAATGTATTAATTCGTGAATAAATTATAGAATCTGAAAAACTATTTGAATGGTTAAGAGCAGCAGCAGTGGTCGCAGCATAAATTAACATGTAATTTA
>NW_019431891.1:0-564 GCF_002814215.2 Seriola lalandi dorsalis
CTATACTATTTCATTGGATGCCTTATCATACTATGCCTTTCTTGTGACCTTTTATGCAATAATAAACTAAAATTTTTTTTTGACATTTTATGCCATACTATACTATGACATTTTTTGGCATTTTTATGTCATACTATACTATGACGTTTTTGGCATTTTTAAGCATTACTCTACTATTTCATTGGATGCCTTATCATACTATGCCTTTCTTAAGACCTTTTATGCCACAATAAACTAAAATGTTTTTTTGACATTTTTATGCCATACTATACTATGACGTTTTTTGACATTTTTAAGCCTTACTATACTATTTCATTAGATGCCTTATCATACTATGCCTTTCTTGTGACCCTTTGTGCCTTAATATGCTTTAACGTTTTTTTGACGTTTTATGCCATACTATACTATGACGTTTTTTGACATTTTTATGCCATATGATACTATGACGTTTTTTGGCATTTTTAAGCATTACTATACTATTTCATTAGATGCCTTATCATACTATGCCTTTCTTATGACCCTTTGTGCCTTAATATGCTTTAACGTTTTTTTGACGTTTTATGC
>NW_019431892.1:0-730 GCF_002814215.2 Seriola lalandi dorsalis
AAGCTTTTGCTCAAACTCAGAAAGTCCTACTGCTAAATCTGAGTGCACGTCTGAAGTGTCTCTGAGGGTGAAGGCACTCAGCGGCATCTTTGACACCTCACCCTCTCTCTCCTGCGATTAAACAGGATGACTTCACAAAGAGTCAAACTGGCCAGCTTGGACCAGTTCTTCTTATTGGGATCATCCCTGAGTCTGCTTTGGTATTCTTGCCTGCATTTCTCAACATACGTGTGCATGTTCTTCATGTTCTGCTGAGGCGTGTTCCACTTCCCCTCCTCTAGAGTCTGTAGTGCACGTGATGTCACACACACGTTCCACTTCTTCTCATACAGATCGCGGCTCCTCTCCAGGTTCTTCAGAAAGTCCTCATCGACAGACTCGGCCATCTGCGCTTCGCACTGCAGGATATCTGCTATCTTCTTGAGACTATGACCCAGTTTCAGAGCCAAGGATGGAGTCTTATAGATGTTCTTGTCATCATCAAAACCGGCCACGTCCTTCACTGCTTCCACCACAAAGTTGAAGTTGGAAGGTACATAGAAGTCCTCAATACGTTTCAGTCTGCCAGCTCTCTGTGACTGCTTAATCAGTCGTCCTATTTCTCTCATTTTCTGTCTAATGTACTCATGTTTGGTCTTGTCATGTCCATGCTTTGCATACAAATGTTCTCCAAGTCTCAAAATGCTTTTCTCCTCTCTGATGATGCTTGTGACTTCATCTTGGTGCATAT
>NW_019431893.1:0-764 GCF_002814215.2 Seriola lalandi dorsalis
AGTAAGGCAAAAAAGTCATAAAAAAGACATAGTATAGTAAGGCTAAAAAAGTCATAAAAAAAGACATAGTATAATAAGGCAAAAAAAGTCATAAAAAAGACATAGTATAGTAATGCAAAAAAGTCATAAAAAAGACATAGTATAGTAAGGCAAAAAAGTCATAAAAAAGACATAGTATAGTAAGGCATAAAAGTCATAAAAAAGACATAGTATAGTAAGGCAAAAAAGTCATAAAAAGACATAGTATAGTAAAGCAAAAAAAGTCATGAAAACGTCATAGTATAATAAGGCATAAAAAGTCATAGTATACTAATGCAAAAAAGTAATAAAAAAACGTCATGGTTTAGTAAGGCAAAAAAAGTCATAAATAGACCTAGTATAGTAAGGCAAAAAAAGTAATGAAAATGCCATAGTATAATAAGGCATAAATAGTCATAGTATAATGAGGCATAAAAAGTCATAAAAACGTCATAGTACAGTAAGGCATAAAAAGTCATAAAAAGACACAGTATAGTAAGGCAAAAAAAGTCATAGTATATTAACCAAAAAAAGTCAAAAAAACGTAATAGTATATCATAAAAAGTCATAATACAGTAAGGCATAAAAAGTGAAAAAAACGTCATAGTATAGTAAGGCTTAAAAAGTCATAAAAAAGACATAGTATAGTAAGGCATAAAAGTCATAAAAAAGACATAGTATAGTAAGGCAAAAAAGTCATAAAAAGACATAGTATAGTAAAGCAAAAAAAGTCATGAAAACGTCAT
>NW_019431894.1:0-721 GCF_002814215.2 Seriola lalandi dorsalis
ACCTGCTTTATGGTTTTCTTTTAGGAAAACATTTGGATGAGATTTCCTGTCGGTGCGAGTGTCACCCTGGTAGCTCTTGGGTGCAGCAGTGGAGACATAATTGTGTCATAGTCAATAACTACAGTCTTTAAATTGTTTTATATGCTTAAGTATACACCCACAACATATTTTTGAACAGTACAAACAATTGTACTGAGACAGAGAAAAAAATGTACGTTCAAATGGAAACTTGTGTGTGTGTGTGTGTGTGTGTTGTCATTGCAGGAATGCCTTGAAAAGTGTGGAGAAAGCCTCCAGGAGATCGTCAACTACCACATGGTAAGACAGTTTTACACACATACACACACACACACACACACACACACACATACACACACTAGTTTTAGTCACAGGCTAGAGGTTGAGGTAGAGCCGTGTTCAGACACGCCCTGGTCCCCTTGGCATGTTAACGTTAGACATGCAGTCCCTCCTGGGCCCAGTATTACAACACACACACACACACACACACACACACACACACACACTCACACACACAAACGTACACACAGAATTTAACTGTGGCCTCACTCTGTGACAGTGGATCTGTCCACGCTGGCTAGTGCAGATGTGTGTGTCTGATTCAAACCACATGCTTCACCAGATGTGCACGACAGCTATAATGCACAAACGTGTATACACACACACACATACACACACACTCTCACACACACACACACACACA
>NW_019431895.1:0-612 GCF_002814215.2 Seriola lalandi dorsalis
CCTTCACCTTCACTTTCACCTTCTCCTTCTTCTTCACCTTCTGCTTCTTCTTCACTTTCTTCTTCTCATTCACCTTCTGCTTCACTTTCTGCTTCACCTCCTCCTCCTCCTCCTTCACCTCCTCCTCCTCCTCCTTCTCCTTCACCTCCTCCTCCTCCTCCTCCCTGTCTGAGGAAGGAGGAGGATTCTTCTTCTGAACTGACAGTAAACATCAGATGAGCCGTACAGAGGAAGAATATCCCAAATCACTTCTATGATAATCTTCATCATATTTAACTGACAGCGACACAGTGACGGGGTAGAACCTGTATTTACCTGCCTCAGTGTTCTTCTTCTTCTTCCTGGCTCACAGTCTGGAGCGTAGCTGAAGCTCAGAGGAGACGCGGGAACTTCAGTCTCGAGGAGTCGAAACATTTATTAACTGACAAACAGCCTGAAGTTCACATACATTCACAGCTACACTGCTAACGAACTAGCTCATCTCTCTCTACGTACTGATCTATTCCTGAAACAATATTCTGTCTCTAACTTACAGCAGATCACACAGAGAAGATAAATCAGCGTCATTAGCTGTTTACTTCCTGCTGCTGCCTCTTATCGCTCAATGTCGCG
>NW_019431896.1:0-712 GCF_002814215.2 Seriola lalandi dorsalis
ATAATAAGGCATAAAAATGAAACGACATAGTATAATAAGGCATAAAAATGCCAAAAAACGTCATAGTATAGTATGGCATAAAATGTCAAAAATACATCATAGTATATTAAGGCATAAATGGTCATAAAAACATCATAGTATGGTAAGGAATGAAACGACATAGTATAATAAGGCATAAAAATGCCAAATACGTCATAGTCCAGTATGGCATAAAACTGTCAAAAAACGTTATAGTATAGTATGGCATAAAATGTCAACAATATAACATAGTATATTCAGGCATAAATGGTCATAAAAACGTCATAGAATGGTAAGGAATGAAACGACATTGTATAATAAGGCGTAAAAATGCCAAATACGTCATAGTCCAGTATGGCATAAAACTGTCAAAAAACGTCATAGTATAGTATGGCATAAAATGTCAACAATATAACATAGTATATTAAGGCATAAATGGACATAAAAACGTCATAGTATGGTAAGGAATGAAACGACATAGTATAATAAGGCATAAAAATTCCAAAAAACGTCATAGTCAAGTATGGCATAAAAATGTCAAAAAACGTCATAGTATAGTATGGCATAAAATGTCAAAAATACAACATAGTATATTAAGGCATAAATGGTCATAAAAACGTCATAGTATGGTAAGGAATGAAACGACATAGTATAATAAGGCATAAAAATGCCAAAAAACGTCATAGTCCATCAT
>NW_019431896.1:6557-7054 GCF_002814215.2 Seriola lalandi dorsalis
ATAATAAGGCATAAAAATGCCAAAAAACGTCATAGTCAAGTATGGCATAAAAATGTCAAAAAACGTCATAGTATAGTATGGCATAAAACTGCCAAAAAACGTCATAGTATAGTATGGCATAAAATGTCAAAAATACATGATAGTATATTAAGGCATAAATGGTCATAAAAACATCATAGTATGGTAGGAATGAAACGACATAGTATAATAAGGCATAAAAATGCCAAATACGTCATAGTCCCGTATGGCATAAAACTGTCAAAAAACGTCATAGTATAGTATGGCATAAAATGTCAAAAATACAACATAGTATATTAAGGCATAAATGGTCATAAAAACGTCATAGTATGGTAAGGAATGAAACGACATAGTATAATAAGGCATAAAAATGCCAAAAAACGTCATAGTCCATCATGACATAAAAATGTAAAAAAACGTCATAGTATAGTATGGCATAAAATGTCAAAAATACATGATAGTATATTAAGGCATAAATG
>NW_019431897.1:0-504 GCF_002814215.2 Seriola lalandi dorsalis
GTCAGACTCTGTACAGACAAAAGTGTCTGAAAAGATCTTTACTCAGTTTATCATAGCCTGTTATCATAGGGAACGTATTTGCTGGCATACTCAGTGGCCTAAGTTATTCTTTAAGGTCATGTTGTCTAGAATATGTACATTACAATACTGTCTTTGTGGGTAATAGGCCTATGTTACAGTTTTCACTTGTACTGGACACAAGATGTTTATGAGTTGTGGTGAGCTTTGGTTGTGTTAAATTGTTGTATTATTTTTAACTGTCCCCTTCCAGGCTCAGGCAGATGGTGATCAATCTACATAATCCCAGCAATAAGTTCTAAATGAGATGATCCAGACCAACCTATTCTATTTCCTGTCTGACTTGTGCTTGTGCCTTGCAAATTACTCTGTTAACTGGTCTTTTCTCTCTCTGTGTATTATTAGACACCAGACGTGACAGTACTTCGCTCTGTTGTCCTCAAAGGCATTCCCATTTTACTTTGTGACGACTCCAGTGAATTCTTC
>NW_019431898.1:0-587 GCF_002814215.2 Seriola lalandi dorsalis
AAAAAATGTCATAGTATAGCATGGCATAAAATTGTGAAAAAACGACATAGTACAGTATGGCAAAATAATTTGAAAGTATAGCATGGCAAAAAAAGGTCAAGAAATGTCATAGTATACCATGGCATAAATGTGTGAAAAAACGACATAGTATAGCGTGGCATAAAAATGTTAAAAAATGTCATAGTATAGTATGGCATAAAAAGGCAAAAAAATGTCATAGTATAGCATGGCATAAAAATGATAAAAAATGTCATAGTATAGCATGGCATAAAAAGTCAAAAAAACAACATTGTATAGCATGGCATAAAAGTGTAAACAAACGACACAGTATAGCATGGCATTAAAGTGTAAAAAAACGTCATAGTATAGCATAGCAAAAAAAAAGTGATAATATTGCATGGCAAAAAAAGGTAAAAAAATATCATATTATAGCATGAAATAAAAGTGTAGAAAAACGACATCGTATAGCATGGCATAACAAGGCAAAAAAATGTCATAGTATAGCATGGCAAATAAATGTGATAATATTGAATGGCAAAAAAAGGTAAAAAAACGACATAGTATAGCATGGCATAAAAAGGCAAAAA
>NW_019431900.1:0-811 GCF_002814215.2 Seriola lalandi dorsalis
TAATTTATACTTGTTACTAAATAAGATTTATCCACCTCTTTATGATGCAACTTGTGACAGTGAAGTTCACCTGCACCTTCATTCACACCTGGATTCTAGTTTTAATTTGTCAGTTACAGTTGATTGTAAATTGTTGAAATTAATGCAGTTTTAATGTGAAATAAAGTGTTTTATGCAGCTTTGCTTTGTTGATGGTTTTTATGGAGCGTGTCTGGTGTGAACTTTAACAGCAGCACAGTGTAGAAATCACAACACAATCTGTAATTAATCAAAGACTTTCTATGTTGCTTTAATCAACAACAAACATGATAGAAATGTTTAAATGTGTCCAGGTTGCAGTTCTGGTGGGTCAGTTCCATCTGTTTCCTGCTGAACAGTTTTCATGTTAAACTGGTCGATACTTTCACCTCCAAATGCTCTCTAGCAAACCTCAGACGGGCCTGGACATGTGAAGTGTAGCGTAGTGTGTTACTGATGGGAGCCTTTGTTACTCTGGTCCCAGCTGTCTGCAGGTCATTCACTAGGTCCCCCGTGTGGTTCTGGGATTTTTGCTCACTGTTCTTGTGATCATTTTGACCCCACGGGGGGAGATCTTGTGTGGAGCCCCAGATCGAGGGAGATTATCAGAGGTCTTGTATGTCTTCCATTTTCTAATAATTGCTCCCACAGTTGATTTCTTCACACCAAGCTGCTTACCTGTTGCAGGTTCAGTCTTCCCAGCCTGGTGCAGGTCTACAGTTGTGTTTCTGGTGTCCTTTGACAGCTCTGTGGTCTTGGCCATAGTGGAGTTTGGAGTGTGACTGTTTGAGGT
>NW_019431901.1:0-374 GCF_002814215.2 Seriola lalandi dorsalis
GCTTCGGCTCCTCGTGCCTGGTGAACTGTCACAGGACGGAGGTCATGATCAAACTGACTGTTATTAACTTCATGCATGAGCCACGAGTGTGGCTTTGAATGAGATGGAAAATTGAAGGTATAACTGGATGATGAGGGATTTGAATATAATTCGAGCAGACACGTTGTTAATGCCGCAGCAGAAGCTTCAGTATCAGAGTCCGTGTGTTACTACAATCCTGCGTATGTGCATTCATTCATGAGGTCTCTGTGCATAAACACAATCCTGTGCATACACTACAACCTCAGAAAGCCTCAATAATTCAGAGCCCAAAGTTTCTCTGCCTGTTTCTCCTCTCTGTTTTTATCAGATATTCCTTTTGCTTGGTTGCTCTC
>NW_019431902.1:0-661 GCF_002814215.2 Seriola lalandi dorsalis
TGATCTTTCCTGTGTGAATAATAAAACATTGTCCCCAGTTCCCCATACATTTATTTTAATTCACTTTTTAAATTACCTTTTTTTGAAGGTACTTCGGTCTGTAGGTTCTCCTGGAATCGGATCCTGAGGTCCACGTGGTTCTGAGTTTCACTGATCTGAGGTCCGCTTTGCTTCCTCTGCTCTAACTGACCTCTGGAAGACAAAGACCTGGAATCAAATGTATATATGTATTGAATCGAGAATCAATTTTGAATCGAGAATCAATTTTGAATCGAATCTTGAGATTTTCTGAGTCATAAACCACCAGTATACATGTGGACAAAATAATAATGACAACAAAAGTTAAGTAGGAACCTTGATGGAGTTCTGTTATTCATATCCAGATTCTTGTCGTACTCATCTTCGTTATCCTCTTCATCATGGCGGAGTCTCCTGCTGCAATTCACACCTGAACAAAAAGCAGAAATCAATTATTTCCAGTAAATATTGCTGAAAATGTGCGTGACTGTGTGTATTTTATTTTGAAACTATTGAGCAAAAGTGATATTGTTTATTCCAGCTCAATAAAGCCAATCTTACATAAAAATGAAACAAGTTAACGTGTCACAATCATTTTTCATCATTATTAGTAGCAGTATCAACAGTATCAATACTATTGTTA
>NW_019431903.1:0-560 GCF_002814215.2 Seriola lalandi dorsalis
TGTTGAAACATTCACTGCCACATGTAAAAGTGAGTGGAACATCTGGAACTGATGTAGATCCAACATATCTCAGCAGCTGAAATTCCCTGAAAGGCATTTTCAGATATCACAGAACATGAATGATGTTTGGATTTGCACTTTAACAGATGTGCCATTTTCGATTCTGTGTTTCTGGACCTTTTTTATTAAGTATTTTTTGGGGCTTTTATGCCTTTATTTGATAGCGCACAGTAGAGAGACAGGAAATGGGGAGGCAGAGAGAGGGGGAATGACATGCAGTAAAGGGCCGTCCGATGCAGGACTCTCACATGTGGCGCCTGCTTAGACCACTACGCCACATGACGCCCCTCTGGACCTTTTTAAAAAAAAAAAAATCTCAATCTCAATACATACACTCAGTGGCCAGACCCTCTTGTCATTTTTGAGGACTTTGTGGTGTTTCTAATATCTGGAACAAAAAATTTGCAACATTTCTCAATATACCCATATTTTGGCGTTTGTCTAGTTTGCACAATATACTCAATACTTCTTAAAATGAGTGTTTTTTTAATTATTATTAT
>NW_019431904.1:0-565 GCF_002814215.2 Seriola lalandi dorsalis
TTGAATCAGTATTTGATTGAATCATTAAACTAATCACGTAGAACAAATATGTGAACTGCTCTGATTGTGTGTGTGAGAGAGAGAGAGAGAGAGAGAGAGAGAGAGTTAGATCAACACAGGAGAAGAAATTGGATTAAGAAAGAAAAATAGAGCGAAATGCTGAATTTAAAAGTGTCTGTAGATTCTCCCTCATGCCAACAGCAACAGCTCTGTGTGTGTGTGTGTGTGTGTGTGTGTGTGTGTGTGTGTGTGTGTGTGTGTGTGCGTTTTATTTTTTAATGACAGAGCGTTCACATTTACAGACGTGAGGAGATGGCCTGTAGGTCAGTCCACCACTTAAACTAACTGCTTCTGAGTGTTTGGAGTAAAACCGGAGTTAAGACTCTGTGTGATATGAAAACAGAAACATCTCTGGCGTGTGGACGCTTCTGAGTTTGATTCAAAAGCTCTGTAAAGGCTCCTGGAGAGACCTGGTTCATGTGAGGATAAATTATGTTTTGGTATAAAAATTACACCTGAGGGAAAAGAGCAGCGAAACCAAAGACACCGTTCACAGCTAATCTGG
>NW_019431905.1:0-374 GCF_002814215.2 Seriola lalandi dorsalis
AAGAGTTACTTAAAAAAAAGATCAAACCATAGAGTAACAGTCAATAAAACATGCAATTTATTTTAAAATAAGAGACTAAATAAAAAAGCTTTTAAGTATGAGTTATTGTTTAAATCTGCAAGTAATCACCATTATTAACTACAGGTTATTACAAGTAATCATATAACATCCCGTTATTAAACTACCCTGGGCTGCAACTAACAATTGGTTCATCACGTATTAATCTATTTATTAAACATTAGTATTCACTGGCCATCACAAGCTCTCAAAGCTCAGAGTGAGGTTGTCACGTTGTTTAATGGGCCTTTTGTTTTCACAGCAGACATTTGGACTCGTCATATTAGGAGAAGCACAGGTGTTGCTAATGTCATTAA
>NW_019431906.1:0-602 GCF_002814215.2 Seriola lalandi dorsalis
ACATGTTGAAAATGATAAGATCTTCTGTTTTGCATAAGGAATGTGATGTGCTGAAGTATTAACAAATAGAGCTGAACGAGTGGTCCTCTTTCCTCAGTCATCTGCTAAATCTGTTGTTGTGCTTTGCTGCTTTAGCATTCCAGCTGCCGTTCATGGGACTTGGTTTTCTGTTCATGCCTCCTCAACAAAGAGCATTCATTTTTTCACATTTTGTTATGTTGCAGCCTTATGCTCCAATTGTTTAAATTAATTTTCCCTAATCAGCTGACAATCAATCCCCTATAATGTCATATATGAAATACATCAGTATTCAGACCCTTTCCTCAGTTCTTAGTTCAAGCAGCTTTGTCAGTGAATACAGCCTCCAGTATTTTTGAGTCTTAAGCTACAACTTTTCACACCTGGGTTTGTTCATTTTCTGCTTTTCTTCTCTGCAGATCCTCTCAGGCTCTGTCCGGTTTATGGGGATGTCAGTGGACAGACATTTTCAGATCTCTCCAGATTTTGGACTGGGTTCAAGTCAGGACTGGTCCACTCAAGGACATTCACAGTTGTCTCTAAAACACTCCTGTGTTGTTTTGGCTTTTAGCTTCAGATCAATG
>NW_019431907.1:0-606 GCF_002814215.2 Seriola lalandi dorsalis
ATGACGTTTTTTGTCATTTTTATGCCATACTATACTATGATGTTTTTTGTCATTTTTATGCCTTACTTTACTATGTTGTTTCATTCCTTACCATACTATGACGTTTTTATGACCTTTTATACCTTAAGATAACATGATGGTTTTTTGACATTTTATGCCATATTGTACTATGACGTTTTTTGTCATTTTTATGCCATACCATACTATGACGTTTTTTGTCATTTTTATGCCATACTATACTATGACATTTTATGTAATTTTTATGCCCTACAATACAATTTCATTTGATGTTTTACCATATTATGATGTTTTTATGACCTTTTATGCCATACTATACTATGACGGTTTTGATATTTTTATGCCATACTATACTATGACGTCTTTTGTAATTTTTATGCCTTACTGTACTATGTTGTTTCATTCCTTACCATACGATGACGTTTTTATGACCTTTTATACATTAATATAACATGATGTTTTTTTGACATTTTATGCCATACTATACTATGACGTTTTTTGTCATTTTTATGTCATACTATACTATGACGTTTTTTGTCATTTTTATGCCTCACACTACAATTTTATTTGATGCCTTACCATACTATG
>NW_019431908.1:0-667 GCF_002814215.2 Seriola lalandi dorsalis
TGTGTGTGTGTGTGTGTGTGTGTGTGTGTGTGTGTGTGTGTGTGTGTGTGTGTGTGTGTGTGTGTTAGGGCTGGGACGATTATCCAATGTTATCGACTTTGGCGATTATAAAAATTATTCGACGTGGAATTTTAGTGTCGACGCGTCGTGTAAAACCACACAGGGTAAATGTTCATAGAACAAAACCGGAACTTTCTACGCAGTGACGTAATTGAAGTCATTGACTATGGGAATGATTTGCGTCTGTGTAATCTATTTGAACAACATGGTGGCGTCTACCAGCAGTACGACGGAGCGTGTGGAGCAACACGCGGCAAAAAGGCTCGCAAACGGTCCTCCAAAGTTTGGGAATACTTTAATCTTGACGCCAACAGTGCGGTAGTCTGCAGACTCTGCAAAGTGCATGTGGCATATCACTCTAGCATGACAGTCATGCATGAGCACATAAAGAGGAAACACCCTGGTGCAGTGTGTGTGTGTTGGACGGGGCAAATTGTTATATTAAATGACTAACTGGAAAATAATTGCAATAAAATTACTGTTAGATTAATTAAAAAAAATAATCGTTAAATTAGTAGAATAATCTAAAAAATAATCGCTATATTAATCGTTTAAAGAATAATCGTTTGGGACAGCCCTAGTGTGTGTGTGTGTGAGTGTGTGTGTG
>NW_019431909.1:0-585 GCF_002814215.2 Seriola lalandi dorsalis
CATAGTATAGTAAGGCATAAAGAGTAATACAATAATTAGGCATGAAAAGTCATAGTATAGTAAGGAAAAAAAAGTCATAGTATAGTAAGGCAAAAAAAATGTCATAGTATAGTAAATGCAAAAAAAATGTCATAGTATAGTAAGGCAAAAAAAGTTAAAAAAGTCAGAGTATATTAATTATAAAAAGTCACAGCATATTAAGTCATAAAGTCATAGTATAGTAAAGCATAAAGAGTAATACAATTGTAAGGCATGAAAAGTCATAGTATGGTAAGGAAAAAAAAATGTCATAGTATAGTAAGGCAAAAAAATGTCATAGTATAGTAAGGCAAAAAAAGTTACAAAAGTCAGAGTATATTAAGTGTAAAAAAGTCACAGCATATTAAGTCATAAAGTCATAGTATAGTAAAGAAAAAAAGTCATAGTATAGTAAGGCATGAAAACTTCGTAATATACTAAAGCATTAAGAATAATACAATAGTAAGGCATGAAAAGTCATAGTATAGTAAGGCAAAAAAAGTCATAGTATAGTAAGGCAAAAAAATAATTGTATAGTAAGGCATAGAGTAATACAATAGTAAGGCA
>NW_019431910.1:0-1400 GCF_002814215.2 Seriola lalandi dorsalis
ATTTTTATGCCTTACTATACTGTGACGTTTTGTGCCTGACTATACTATGACGTTTTTTGCCATTTTTATGCTCTACTAGAATATGACTTTTTTGGGCATTTTTATGCCTTACTATACTGTGACGTTTTGTGCCTGACTATACTATGACGTTTTTTTGTCATTTTTATGCCTTAGTATAGTATGACATTTTTTGAAATTTTATGCTCTACTAGAATATGACTTTTTTTGGGCATTTTTATGCCGTATTATACTGTAACGTTTTTTGAAATTTTATGCCATACAATACTATGACGTTTTTTGCCATTTTTATGCTCTACTATAATATGTATTTTTTGGGCATTTTCATGCCTTACTATACTGTAACGTTTTTTGAAATTTTATGCCATACTATACTATGACGTTTTTTGCCATTTTTATGCTCTACTATAATTTGACTTTTTTTGGCATTTTTTTGCCTTACTATACTGTGACGTTTTGTGCCTGGCTATACTATGACGTTTTTTGCCATTTTTATGCCTTATTATACTATGACGTTTTTTGCCAATTTTATGCTCTACTATAATATGTATTTTTTGGCATTTTTATGCCTTACTATACTGTGATGTTTTGTGCGTGACTATACTATGACGTTTTTTGGCATTTTTATGCTCTACTAGAATATGACTTTTTTTGGCATTTTTATGCCTTACTATACTGTGACGTTTTGTGCCTGACTATACTATGACGTTTTTTGCCATTGTTATGCTCTACTAGAATATGACTTTTTTTGGCATTTTTATGCCTTACTATACTGTGACGTTTTGTGCCTGACTATACTATGACGTTTTTTTTGTCATTTTTATGCCTTAGTATACTATGATATTTTTTGAAATTTTATGCTCTACTAGAATATGACTTTTTTTGGGCATTTTTATGCCTTATCATACTATGACGTTTTTTGAAATTTTATGTAATACTATACAATGACGTTTTTTTTGCCATTTTTATGCTCTACTAGAATATGACTTTTTTTGGGCATTTTTATGCCTTACTATACTGTAACGTTTTTTGAAATTTTATGCCATACTATACTATGACGTTTTTTGCCATTTTTATGCTCTACTATAATATGTATTTTTTGGGCATTTTTATGCCTTACTATACTGTGATGTTTTGTGCCTGACTATACTATGACGTTTTTTGCCATTTTTATGCTCTACTAGAATATGATTTTTTTGGGCATTTTTATGCCTTACTATACTGTGACGTTTTGTGCCATACTATACTATGACGTTTTTTGCCATTTTTATGCCTTATTATACTATGACGTTTTTTGAAATTTTATGCCATACTATAATATGACGTTTTTTGCCATTTTTATGCCTTATTATACTATGATGTTTTTTTGAAATTTTATGCCA
>NW_019431911.1:0-682 GCF_002814215.2 Seriola lalandi dorsalis
TCCTTCACCAGCTCAAAGTTTTCCGGTCCCACGCTTTCAGAGCTGTCGATCACAAACACCAGCTCTAGAGGGCTCTCTCTGCACTTCAGACCACAGCCTAGACAACAAATGTAACACTTACATTACAACTGTGACAAAAGTGCGGGAGCAGATACAAAAACATGACAAACAAAGCTGTAGCTGTGTCCCACTTCTCTCATCCTTCAGAGGCTGCATTGAAGATCGATTGTGTTACAGCAGCGCGACTAGACACCCTCCTTCTACTGCAGCAGAGACATGTGGCCTTCTTTTCCTGGGTATCAGGTGAATCATTCATGGTGCAAAGTTTCCCAAGATTCATTGCATGCTAGTAATGAAAGCAAACAATACTGACATAGAGCCCACAGATTACACTCTTACGTAATGTAATCTCAGTTGGGAAAAAAGTTTACATGTTGTCATGGTTGCTAGGCAACAGCTGGCAATGCAAAGCGAAAATCCTCCAGGCACATTTAGATTGAGCCTTTGCGGTCTGCGATGGCATCCTCCAAAGGATGCGGCCTCTGAATTGGGACACAGCTTGTGTCTCCATGCAGCTAATTTTACCTAATGCCTTGTTCAGACCCAACCGCTTTCGTCTTGACTCAACTTTACAGCATGTTTCAAAGCATATTTTTCTTGTTTTTGTTTCTAATATTTTGTC
>NW_019431912.1:0-554 GCF_002814215.2 Seriola lalandi dorsalis
AGTTCTGGAACCAGAGGATACTGGATTGGCCTGAGAGTTGAAGATGGGAGATGGAAGTGGGTCGATGGAAGTGATCTGACTAAAGAGTAAGAGACACATCGCTGAACAATTTGAATAATGAAATCTATCAGTCTTGATCTAACCGTCATGCTTTTCCCTCAGATCCTGGATAGGACGTCCTGAGAAAGATCACTGTGCAATTTCTGTTCTCAAAGACAGAGAATGGAAATCAGTGAGCTGTAGTGAGAGAAACCGATGGTTCTGTGAAAAGGCAGCTTTATCTGTTTAAACGCTGCAGTTAAACTTGAGAAGGTCACTGTCTGTAAAGATTAATCACATGTCAGATAATATCCACTTGTTTATAAATATCTAATATGAATCTACTTCTGATCACAATTTGTATTTCTAAAATAATATTTTATTTTTCTCAGAAAGCTTTTTTTTTCAAAGATGTTTGTGTGTGTGTGTGTGTCTGTCTGTCTGTGTGTGTGTGTGTGTGTGTGTGTGTGTGTGTGTGTGTGTGTGTGTCTGTGTCACAGACACTCACATGATGT
>NW_019431913.1:0-450 GCF_002814215.2 Seriola lalandi dorsalis
ATTAGCTTCTTTTTCACGTTATATACCAACAAATATTTGTAGTCAGAGTCACTCTAATGGTAATCTGATATGTCTTAGATTAAACCAGAGTCGAATTAATGTCGAAATGTTGGTGTTTTAATGCAGATGTACGTGTTTGGAGCTTCAGCTGTCTTGGCGCCATTAATCAGCCACACTGTATTGTCTTCTTCGCTGGTTGTTTAATGTAAATATAACTGTTAAAAAATTATTAATAACCTTTAATAACACTCAAAACACGTTGTATTTATACTGTTGAGTGTTGTGTTACGATCTGAGGCTTTAACGTAATCATTACTTTCACTTCACTGACGTTTTATTCTGATCTTTATTTTACATGTAAGAAAAAACGAAATGTGGACATCAGCCCTCTAAAGGAAGCAGATTTTAGTCGTGGAGGAAGAAATATACTTCATACTTCTATCATTTTAT
>NW_019431914.1:0-568 GCF_002814215.2 Seriola lalandi dorsalis
GAGGATTTTCCACAACCTGGCAACCCAAAAGTTGTTAATGGCTTATTAGACTTCTGATCTGTAAAGCATTGATTAGTTATTTATTAGGGCTACCCAGTATTAAAGGCACTGATAAACCTTTATACTGTAAATGTCATAGGCTGCTAAAACCTGCTGTTCAAAATTCATCAAGATTTAAGAAACTACGAGTCTGCCACTTTCTACACGTCATGACAGTAGAAGTAGTAGTAGTAGTAGCAGTAGTAGTGGTAGCAGTAGTAGTAGCAGTAGTAGTTGTAGTAGTAGTAATAGTAGTAGCAGTAGTAGTTGTAGTAGTAGTAATAGTAGTAGCAGTAGTAGTAACAGTAGTAGCAGTAGTAGTAGTAGTAGTAACAGTAGTAGTAGTAGTAGTAGCTGTAGCGTACATACCTGGCCTGGCATCAGTCACAAGCCATTAAGGAAGTTCATTATAAGGACATGCAGAGTTACGGACCCACAATTGACACTTTGCGACTCTTCCCACCATCAAACTATCAGATTAATAGGAAACAGAGACAAAGGACCCTTCTTCCAAAAACAGACCGTGCTT
>NW_019431915.1:0-372 GCF_002814215.2 Seriola lalandi dorsalis
AAATTGTTAGACCTATGTTATATATGTTGTTGAGTTGTGTTCTTACATTTTCCCAAATGTTTCCAGTTAATCTGAAACTTAGAGAAATACATCATTTTAATATGGTGACCACAGTGATTGGTTGATGAAACAACACAACACAACATCCAGCAGTAATGATAAAAAAAACACGGAGAAATCAACAAATTCAAATTAAATAATAACGGATTAGATGCTGTTTCCAAAATGTATCTGTATGATAAGATTTGTGAAATAAAAAGCTCAAATATCAAAGGTCAGTAGTCTCCGTTTCCAGATACTACTTGATGTCATGTGTCCACTGAAGAGCGTCTGTGAATCAAAGATTTTTTAAGGTATTTTTAGGACATTTTT
>NW_019431916.1:0-661 GCF_002814215.2 Seriola lalandi dorsalis
TCGCATTTACCTCTTGATCACTGTAATTCTCTTTGTCGTGGCTTCAGTAGGAGAATTGGTGCAGCCACATTCTGCTGCTGGTATTTAACAAAGTATTTTGGCAGGATTAGTTTAAACAAGCTGCTACTCATCCACCACCTCTCCTTCTTACAGGACAGACAGTCCAAAAACAATTTACATTTAAGTAACAAACAATAATTGATGTATAATATTGATATGAAAGATTATACGAAAAATACGTAAATTAAGGTTTTTTTTAGCGCAACAAAATAATTTATAAAATCCATTTTATGAAAAGTTGGTCTTAGCTCTTATTATCGTATCTTTAATGGATGGATTTTTTCCTACTTTGTTTGAAATTGACTCCATTTTTGACCTGTGTCATCCTCTCGTTGCCATTATTATTAGGAAAATTACCAGATGAGATCAGAGGTAAATAAAAGCAATGCAATGTTGTCTGTGAGTGGAATTAGAGTTTGGTGAACGTAATATTTCGGGAACTCCAAAAGGGAAATCCCTTCAAAATTTGGCACAAATGTCCGTGTGGGAGCCTAAAAGCTCTGCAGGTGATGAGTCACTCACCTTTCATATTACACATAATCCTCTGATCCATTTGTGATATAAAAATATGATGATAATATGATAAGATATTTGATATTTA
>NW_019431917.1:0-638 GCF_002814215.2 Seriola lalandi dorsalis
AGAAGTCCTGACAGCTGGTTTTCAGGCTCTTCTGAAGAGACCTGCTTTATAATCAAACACATGGACCTTCAGACTGGATGGAGCTTTAAATGAAAGGTACTCATTAAGCAGAATGGCTTCTCTCAGGGTTTAAATGATGGAGCCCATCAGATGATATTTCGTTAATGTCTGTTTTGTTATAAGAAAAGTTCAACTATATCATTTGTACTAGTGCATGTGGAGATGTAGAGCCGCCACGTCCGATTTTCACTCCACGATTATCATGATGTTTCAGCGATAAAGCAAAGCATCAGTTGTCGTCGTTCAAAAAGACTCGTTTTATTCACCGTGAACGTGACGGATTCACAGTTTAGATTTGAGATATTTCAAAAGTTCAACTCTGAAACTGCACATGCTTCTGTTTTCATTATTCCTGCTGCAGAGACCACCCGCCCACACACACACACTCACACACTCACACACACACACACACACACACTCACACACACACTCACACACACACACTCTCACACACACTCACACACACACACACACACACACACACTCTCACACACACACAGTTAATCCCAGCTCAGTGTCAGTGATTTCAGCTCTGTTATGTTGACTTAATGACCTGGGAGCTGAAATGAGGAGGAGGA
>NW_019431919.1:0-653 GCF_002814215.2 Seriola lalandi dorsalis
CTGTGTGTGTGTGTGTGTGTGTGTGTGTGTGTGTATGTGTGTGTGTGTGTGTGAGCGAGCGAGGCAGAGAGATGAATATGCATTGTTTTCTGTCAAACGTCGGGTTGCCAGCAGATTGCCAGCTTGGCCCATTATAGCCAGGGAAGACAGCTAACATGGATCACGCACACTTGCACACACACAAAGGCCGGTCCGCACACACACACACACACACTCATGCGCATACATAAACACAACAGGAAAACAGAGACGGGTACACGGACACATACGACTGCAGTGCACGCAGTATACATAGGCCTGCTTATGCAAAATGACTCACACAGAAACACACAGTATCACCTGAGAAATGGCTGATAGAAAAGAGGAGGTGAAGTTTGTTTTCACAGCACACACACACACACACACACGTCTCTTCTTTCTCCTCCCCATTAACTTTTTCCATCTTTCTTTACTCCTCCATTTTACTTCCAAACGGGCACTGGGATCTACCGCCCCATCTACTCCATGACATAAAAGTAAATGTGCTGGCAGTTGTAGATGTCAGTCTCATGTTACATAAGCACCAGTCACTTTTCCGTAATGATGAACACTTCCGACCTGATTCAGATTTTGACTGAATGCCCTCACACTGACATAAAGGCAACAGCAGACAA
>NW_019431920.1:0-637 GCF_002814215.2 Seriola lalandi dorsalis
TGAGGCATAAAAATGTCATAAAAACGTCATAGTATAGTAAGGCATAAAATGTCATAAAAATGTCATAGTATAGTAAGGCATAAAATGTCATGAAAATGTCATAGTATAGTAAGGCATAAAAATGTCATAGTATAGTGAGGCATAAAAATGTCATATTATAGCAAGGCATAAAATGTCTTAAAAAGGTCATAGTATATTAAGGCAAAAAAACGTCAAAAATCGTCATAGTATATTGAGGCATAAAATGTCATAAAAATGTCAAAGTATAGTGAGGCATAAAATGTCATAAAAACTTCATATTATAGTAAGGCATAAAATGTCATAGTATAGTGAGGCATAACAATGTCATAGTATAGTAAGGCATAAAATGTCATAAAAACTTCATATTATAGTAAGGCATAAAATGTCATAGTATAGCGAGGCATAAAAATCGTCATAGTATAGTAAGGCATAAAATGTCATAAAAATGTCATAGTATAGTGAGGCATAAAAATGTCATAGTATAGTGAGGCATAAAAATGTCAAAAAAACGTCATATTATAGTAAGGCATAAAATGTCATAGTATAGTGAGGCATAAAAATGTCATAGTATAGCAAGGCATAAAATGTCTTAAAAAGGTCATAGTATATTAAGGCA
>NW_019431921.1:0-505 GCF_002814215.2 Seriola lalandi dorsalis
TCCAGACTTCTTCATGTCAGAATGATGGAGACCACTGTTCTTCTCAGGAACCTTCAATGCAGCAGAAATGTTTCTGAGCCTGGACACAGTCCTGTCTCTGAGCTCTGCAGCAGCTCCTTCCTCCTCGTGGTTTCTGCTCTGATCTGTTTGTCGGCTGTGAGACCTGATACAGACAGGTGTGTGTCTTTACACATCATGTCCAATCAATGAGTTTACCACAGGTGGACTCCAGCCAAGGTGGAGAAACATCTGAGATGATCCAGAGAAATGGAGGAACCTGAGCTAAACTTCAAGAGTCAGAGCCAAGTGTCTGAATACTTATGTCAATGGGATTGTTTGATGTGAATTGTGTGACTGTTCTGTTTTGGTTTGTGTTCTTTTTATCTTTTTAAGCTCCACCTTAGGGACAATCAAGAAAGACTGAATGTCCAACTCGAGGACACATTGACAAGAGGAACCCCAGAGCTACAGCCACTGGACCAAAGCAAAACTGTAAAAGGCCTTT
>NW_019431923.1:0-772 GCF_002814215.2 Seriola lalandi dorsalis
CGTCATAGTATAGTAAGGCATAAAAAGTCATAAAAAACATCATAGTATAGTATGGCATAAAAATGTCAAAAAACGTCATAGTAGAGTAAAGCACAAAAATGTCAAAAAACGTCATAGTATAGTATGGCATAAAAATTTCAAAAAACGTCATAGTATAGTATGGCACATAAATGTCAAAAAACGTCATGTTATAGTATGGCATAAAAATGTCAAAAAAAGTCATAGTATAGTATGGCATAAAAATGTCAAAAAACGTCATAGTATAGTAAGGCAAAAAAAGTCATAGTATAGTATGGCATAAAAATGTCAAAAAAAGTCATAGTATAGTATGGCATAAAAAGTCATAAAAAACGTCATAGTATAGTAAGGCAAAAAAAGTCATTAAAACGTCATAGTACAGTATGGCATAAAAATGTCAAAAAACGTCACAGTATAGTAAGGCATAAAATTGTCAAAAGAAACGTCATAGTATAGTAAGGAAAAAAAGTCATAAAAAACGTCATAGTATAGTAACGCCAAAAAAAATTCATTAAAACGTCATAGTATAGTATGGCATAAAAATGTCAAAAAACATCATAGTATAGCAAAGCATAAAAAATTTAAAAAACATCATAGTAGAGTAAGGCATAAAAAGTAATGAAAATGTCATACTTTAGCAATGCATTATAAAAGCCTGTTAGAGTTGCCAATTAACCTAACATTCTTGTCTATGGTCCATCAGGGGTTTGAACTCACAACCTTCTGTTTTTGAGTCAACAGTTGTAACCACTGG
>NW_019431924.1:0-371 GCF_002814215.2 Seriola lalandi dorsalis
TGTATTTTCTGGTGAGTTTTATCAAGCTAGAGTAGTAGGCTACAATCCATTACCTGTGGTTGGCCTGGCTGTGTGTATCTCAGAAAATAGTAAGCTAATCAGAAGAGAGGCTCAGAAACCAATACAAAAAACTCTGTTGTTGCTCGAGCTCCAGAGAAGAGCCTGAGGGAGGAGATGTAAAACTACACTGGGTGGTTTTTGGTCTTAAAACTGGGACCTTTAAGAACTACTACAGAGAAACTGATCATCAACTCCTCATTCGCCATCAAGTCATCAAACAGCTGCGTGTTAATCCAGCAGGTTCAGAAAACAGTCTCTGTCAAAAACATTTAACATTCAGATATACTTTTATAAATGACAGTGATTATGTG
>NW_019431925.1:0-603 GCF_002814215.2 Seriola lalandi dorsalis
GATCTGCCAACAGCTCAGTCAGGTTTTCGACACCGCGGTCTCTGAGGTCGTTTCTCGCCAGATCCAGAACTCTCAGGTGGGCGGGGTTTGACTTCAGATTGGAGACCAGCGCAGCACAGCCCTTCTCTGTGAGGCGACAGCCAGCCAGTCTGTTGGGAAGAACAGTTTGAACTTAAGGGTGGTAACATGCAGTGGCAGTAAAAAATAAAAAAAGACTTGAGCTCCACAGAGTCTCCATCCATCCATCCATCCATCCGTTTTCTTCCACTGATGCTGGTCTTAGTCACAATTGCAGCAGCCATGTCCTCCAAGTCCTCCTGGGGGAGGCAGCTTTCTTCTTCTTCTTCTTCTTCTAGAGCAGCTGGCATCCGAGTAGTTGCATTGCTGCCATCTTTCGGTATCATTCAGCTCCCACATTGTCCGGTCTACTAGATCTTTTTCATTTGCCTGCCCTCAGCTCACAATCATTTTCAGTTTGTCTCTGTTGTTACAGAAATCATGTGTTCCTGAGAGTTTCTGGACTTTGGTGTTTTTTTTCCCTCCCTGTTACACTCCCGTTCATGTGTTCACCTGTTTTCTTGGTCACCTGCCTGCCAGCCCGTA
>NW_019431926.1:0-500 GCF_002814215.2 Seriola lalandi dorsalis
TCCACAAACTCAGCGTCAGTAGTCCTCCCCTACTGACTCCTGGTTTTAAAAAGACCTCCTGAAACGTGTCTTCGAACACATCACGCATGAAATGCCTCCTCAAAAGCATCCTCAAAAGAGCCCTCAAAGGTGTCCTCATAGGCGTCCTCATAGGCGTCCTGAAACGTGTCCTTGAACAATAGTTGAAGGCGTCCTCAAATGACTCCTCAAATGCCTCCTCAAATGCCTCCTTAAATGCCTCCTCTGCGTCAACAAACTCAGTGTCAGTAGTCCTCCCCTACTGACTCCTGGTTTTAAAAAGACCTCCTGAAACGTGTCTTCGAACACGTCACGCATGAAATGCCTCCTCAAAAGCGTCCTCAAAAGCGCCCTCAAAGGTGTCCTCATAGGCGTCCTCATAGGCGTCCTGAAACGTGTCCTTGAACACTTGCTGAAGGCGTCCTCAAATGATTCCTCAAATGCCTCCTCAAATGCCTCCTTAAATGCCTCCTCTGCATCAA
>NW_019431927.1:0-512 GCF_002814215.2 Seriola lalandi dorsalis
AAAAAACGTCATAGTACATTAAGGCATAAAACGTGAAAAAAAGTCATAGTTTAATAAGGCATTAACGTCAAAACACATCATAGTATAGTAGGGCATAATAATTTGAAAAAACATCATAGTATAGTAAGGCATAAAACGTCAAAAAACGTCATAATATAATAAGGCATAAAATTTGAAAAAACGTCACAGTAAAGTAAGGCATAAAAACGTTAAAAAACGTCACAGTATAGTAAGGCATAAAAACGTAAAAAAACGTTACAGTATAGTAAGGCATAAAAACGTGAAAAAACATCAAAGCACAGTAAGGCATAAAACATCAAAAAACGTCATAGTATAGTAAGGCATAAAAACGTGAAAAAACGTCATAGTATAGTAAGGCATAAAAACGTGAAAAAACGTCATAGTATAGTAAGGCACTAACGTCAAAAAACGTCATGGTATAGTGAGGTATAAAAACGTGAAAAAACGTCACAGTATAATAAGGCATAAAACGTGAAAAAACGTCATAGTAA
>NW_019431928.1:0-630 GCF_002814215.2 Seriola lalandi dorsalis
AAGGGGCCAAATCGCAGTTTATGATATTTTATTTTTTAATTTCTAAATATTTATAGAAGCTATCCGTTTGTTTACTTTATTTTCATGAAATAAATACATACTTCTGATCACAGTCAAACTGTGTAGTAATGTAATGTATAGCATATTCACTTGTATCTGCTGTTTTTACAGGTTGATGGAAAACTACACCTACAACAGCTTCACACTCCAGCTGGAGGGGTTAAATGTCTCAGAGGACTATGTGTACACTGTGTTTCTTTTTATATTTTTCTCATACTTGTTTATAATTGTTGTGAATGGTGGCATTGTTGTTCTTGTTTTCTTGGACAAAAACCTTCACCAGCCTATGTATCTCCTGTTTTGGAACCTGTCAATCAATGACATACTTGGAAGCTCTATCATTTTACCCCGTTTGCTTGTAGATATGTTGCATCCTCCCTCTGAACGTCTCATCAGTTATTATGAATGTGTGATCCAAGCTTTCATCATACATATGTGTGGTACCACTGTTCAGACAGTGCTCATGATTATGGCCTTTGACAGATATGTGGCCATCTGCAATCCCCTGCGTTACGCTGCCATAATGACCAACAAAATGTTGGTGAAGCTGACAGTTTCTGCCTGGGGAGT
>NW_019431929.1:0-549 GCF_002814215.2 Seriola lalandi dorsalis
CATAATGGTGCCGCCCGGGTGAGGCCGAGTACTAATGATGCCCCCGTGTGAGGCCGAGTAATAATGATTTCCAGTTACTAATAGAGCTCAGACCCAACAATAGTGTCCACCAACTAGCAACGACTGTACAAACAGACATGACTAGTCCAGTTTACTGTCCAGGTGCACACCTAGGTATTTATAAGTGTGCACCACCTCAATGTCCTTCCCTCGAATGTTGACTGGCTGAAGGGCCTAGACCTCCGAAAGTCTATGACCATCTCCTTGGTCTTGGAGGTGTTCAGAAGGAGGCAGTTCTTGTCGCTCCGATCACTGAAGGCCATGGTCAGATCCCTGTACTCCTCTTCCTGCCCGTTCCTGATACACACCACGATAGCTGTGTCATCCGAGTATTTCTGGATGTGGCAGGACTCAGAGTTAAAGTTGACTGTATCAGAATCAGAATCAGTCAGAATCTGGTTTATTGCCAAGTAGGTTTCACAACATACAAGGAATTTGCCTTGGTGTTTTGGTGCATATCTATAATAAATAAACATAGTAGGAAGAAAA
>NW_019431930.1:0-632 GCF_002814215.2 Seriola lalandi dorsalis
AAAAACGTCATAGTATAGTAAGGCATAAAAAGGTAAAAAAACGTCATAGTATTGTAAGGCGAAAAATCAAAAAACATCATAGTATAGTAAGGCAAAAAAAACATCAAAAAAGGCAGTTATCGTTAATAGTTAATAGTTGAAGTTATAGAAGTGCATAGAAATTCTAAAAGTTTTCACATTATAGTAAGGCATAAAATCGTCAAAAAAACATCATAGTATAGTAAGGCAAAAAATCGTCAAAAAAGGTCATAGTTTAGTATGGCAAAAAACATCAAAAAACAACATAGTTTAGTAAGCATAAAAACGGAAAAAATCGTCGAACCCAAGCAGGCACTGAAAGAACATGTAAAGAGGACCAACAATAACCTGAGACCCAGGACTCGAACCCTTAACCTTCGCACTCATGGGCAAGAGTACTAACCAGTGTACCATGCTCCCTACCTGAATTTGCTACATACTTTAGTAACTCATAAAAACGTCATAAAAACGTCAAAAACTTCCATTGTGTAGAAGGGCATAGAAATTCCAAAAAGGTGTCACATTATACTAAGGCATAAAATTGTCAAAAAACTTCATAGTATAGTATGGCATAAAAAAGTAAAAGAACTTCATAGTATAGAAAGGCATAAAAA
>NW_019431931.1:0-709 GCF_002814215.2 Seriola lalandi dorsalis
GAAGGTCAGATGGACATGAAGAGCAGCCAGAAACTCCTGAACACTCAGGTGGACAAAGCAGAACACCTTGTCCTGATACAGGCCTCTCTCCTCTTTAAAGATCTGTGTCAACACTCCTGAGTACACTGAGGCTGCTCTGATATCGATGCCACACTCTGTCAGGTCTGATTCATAGAAGATCAGGTTTCCTTTCTGCAGCTGCTCAAAAGCCAGTTTTCCCATAGACTCAATCATCTTCCTGTTCTCTGGACTCCAGTGTGGATCTGTCTCAACTCCTCCATCATACTTGACGTTTTTTAGTTTTAGCTGAACCACCAGGAAGTGGATGTACATCTCAGTCAGGGTCTTGGGCAGCTCTCCTCCCTCTCTGGTTTTCAACACCTCCTCCAGAACTGTAGCAGTGATCCAGCAGAAGACTGGGATGCAGCACATGATGTGGAGGCTTCGTGTTGTCTTGATGTGGGAGATGATCCTGCTGGCCTGATCCTCATCTCTGAACCTCTTCCTGAAGTATTCCTCCTTCTGTGGGTCAGTGAATCCTCTGACCTCTGTCACCATGTCAACACACTCAGGAGGGATCTGATTGGCTGCTGCAGGTCGTGTGGTTATCCAGAGGCGAGCAGAGGGAAGCAGTTTCCCCCTGATGAGGTTTGTCAGCAGCACGTCCACTGAGGTGGACTCTGTAACATCAGTCAGGATCTCAGTGTTG
>NW_019431932.1:0-371 GCF_002814215.2 Seriola lalandi dorsalis
TGTGGAGAATGAAGCGGCTGAAGAGCCACATATTTCCATCAGGGGTTGGTGGAGACCAAAACAGAGCGAGCGACGCATTCACCATATGTGATAGTGCTTTAAATACTGGACACAAGACAGGACTTTCTCTGTATTTAACCAAAACCACAATCTTTGTCTAACTGTGCAGGACACAAACCTTGAGCCGTCGTTGCTGCACTTTGTCAAATAAGAAAAAGAATCTCTTTTAAAGGAAAATGCACGAGCAAATATTAAAGAACTATCTTAAATCTAAGGTGAACATTGGAAACCTTCAGTCTAAACCTACTCCCTACTTCAAGACTTCACCTCCCCTTCAGGTTCATCGTTTGTGTGATGCTTGCCAAAGACTC
>NW_019431933.1:0-589 GCF_002814215.2 Seriola lalandi dorsalis
ACAAGACTAAAAGAAGAAAGGAATGTAAACAAAACTATAAAAGATTACAATTACCTGCTGAACATTCCCATTCACGTTAAAATCAAGAGGAAACCAGAACACCCGGATAACCAAGATCACCCAACGCCAACACTCTCTCTCGATTCCTAATCTACCCTTGCGAAACTCTCTTCTCCCCGCTCTTCCCTCATGGAAATGAGGGAGTAGGGGGAGGTAGAGCATTCAGCCCGATCCGGCGGGGGAGGGTTCTAGCCCCGAAAGGCTCCCCTCCCTAGCTCTACCTCCTTCAAAACCTCACCTTAAAAACCTTACCTTTAAAAGACTAAAATCCGCCTTGCGAAACTCTCTTCTCCCCGCTCTTCCCTCATGAAAATGAGGGAGTAGGGGGAGGTAGAGCATTCAGCCCGATCCGGCGGGGGAGGGTTCTAGCCCCGAAAGGCTCCCCTCCCTAGCTCTACCTCCTCCAAAACCTTACCTTAAAAAATCTTACCTTTGAAGATTAAAATCCATCCCGCAAAACTCTCTTCTCCCCGCTCTTCCCTCATGAAAATGAGGGAGTAGGGGGAGGTAGAGCATTCAGCCCGATCCG
>NW_019431933.1:2038-2360 GCF_002814215.2 Seriola lalandi dorsalis
CCTAACCCTAACCCTAAAACCCAAACCCCGATAAAAACTATTACTCTAACCATAACCCCTAAAACTAACCACTACCGAATCCTCAATCCTAAAAACACTACTCTAACCACTAAGGATTCTGACACTAACGAAACCCACGACTCTAAACCTATCCACAACCAATTCCTAATCCTAACCCTAACCCTAACCACTACGAATCCTAATCCTAACAAAACCTACTACTCTAACCCTAACCACTACCGTATCCCTAACACTAACCACTAAAAATCCTAACCCTAACAAAACCTACTACTCTAATTTGGACTAATACCGAATCCTGACC
>NW_019431934.1:0-768 GCF_002814215.2 Seriola lalandi dorsalis
GCATAAAAGGTCATAAAAATGTTATAGTATGGTCAGGCATCAAACAAGATAGTATAGTAAGGCATAAAAATACCAAAAAACATCTACATATAATATGGTATAAAAATGGCAAAAAACGTCATAGTATAGTATGGCATAAAACGTCAAAAATACATCATACTTTATTAGGGCATAAAAGGTCATAATAACGTCATCTTATGGTCAGGCATCAAATGATATAGTATAGTGAGACATAAAAATGCCAAAAAACATCTAAGTATAGTAAAGGACAAAAAATTCCCCAAAAAACATCATGGTATATTAGGACATAAAAGGTCATAAAAACGTTATAGTATGGTCAGGCATCAAACAAGATAGTATAGTAAGGCATAAAAATACCAAAAATCATCTGAGTATGTTATGGCATAAAAATGCCAAAAAACATAGTAGTACATAAAATGTCATAATAACGTCATATTATGGTCAGGCATCAAATGACATAGTATAGTGAGATATAAAAATGCCAAAAAACGTCATAGTATATTAGGACATAAAAGGTCATAAAAACGTTATAGTATGGTCAGGCATCAAACAAGATAGTATAATGAGGCATAAAAATGCCAAAAAACGTCATAGTATAGTATGGCATAAAAATGGCAAAAAACATCTACGTATAATATGGTGTAAAAATGCCAAAAAACGTCATAGTATAGTATGGCATAAAATGTCAAAAATACATCATACTTTATTAGGGCATAAAAGCTCATAAAAATGTTATAGTATGGTCAG
>NW_019431935.1:0-1002 GCF_002814215.2 Seriola lalandi dorsalis
ATATTATGGTAGAGAATAAGATTACATAGGATAGGGAGGCATAATAATATCAAAAAACGTCATAGTATAGTATAGCATAAGACGTCAAAAAAACATCATAGTATATTAAGGCATAAAAGGTCATATTAAGGCATAAAAAGTCATAAAAACGTCATAGTATGCTAAGACATCAACTCACATACTATTGTAAGGCAAAAAATGCCAAAAAACATCATAGTATATTAAGGTATAAAAGGTCATAAAAACGTCATATTATGGTAAAGCTTCAAAGGAAATAGTATTTTAAGGCATAAAAATGCCAAAAAAACATCATAGTTTAGTAGGTCATAAAAATGTCAAAAAAACGTCATAGTATAGCATGGCATAAAACATCAAAAAAACATCATATTATATTAAGGCATAAAAGGTCATAAAAACGTCATAGTATGGTAGAGAATAAGATTACATAGGATAGGGAGGCATAATAATACCAAAAAACGTCATAGTATAGTATGTCATTAAAATATCAAAAAAACGTCATAGTATAGTATGGCATAAAATGTCAAAAAAACATCATAGTATATTATGGCATAAAACGTCAAAAAAACATAGTAGTATATTAAGGCATAAAAGGTCATACAAACGTCATAGTATGGTAAAGCATCAAAGGAAATAGTATTTTAAGGCATAAAAATGTCAAAAAAAGTCATAGTATAGCATGGCAGAAAACTTCAAAAAAACATCATAGTGTATTAATGCATAAAAGGTCATACAAACGTCATATTATGCTAGAAAATAAGATTACATAGGATAGGGAGGCATAATAATACCAAAAAAACGTCATAGTATAGTATGTCATTAAAATATCAAAAAACGTCATTGTATATTATGGCATAAAAGTTCATAAAAACGTCATAGTATGGTAAAGCATCAAAGGAAATAGTATTTTAAGCCATAAAAATGCCAAAAAAATATCACTGTATAGTATGTCATAAAAATGTCAAAAAACGTCATAGTATAGCA
>NW_019431936.1:0-711 GCF_002814215.2 Seriola lalandi dorsalis
CTTTTATGCCTTAATATATGATGATGTTTTTTCAAATTTTTTGCCATACTATACTATGGCTTTTTTCTAATTTTTATGCCATGAGACAGAAATAGATTTTTGCCATTTGTATGCCCTAATATACTATGCAGTTTCATGCCTTGCCATACTTTAACGTTTTTATGAGCTTTTATGTCTTAATATATGATGATGTTTTTTCAAATTTTTTGCCATACTATACTATGGCGTTTTTTGGCATTTTTACACCATACTAAAAAAATAGATTTTACCACTTTTATGCCTTAATATACTATGCAGTTTCATGCCTTGCCATACTATGATGTTTTTATGACCTTTTATGGCTTAATATATGATGATGTTTTTTCGAATTTTTTGCCATACTATACTATGGCGTTTTTTGGCATTTTTACACCATACTAAAAAAATAGATTTTTACCACTTTTATGCCTTAATATACTATGTAGTTTCATGCCATAGTATAGTATGACAAAAAATTCAAAAAAACATCATCATATATTAAGGCATAAAAGGTCATAAAAACATCATAGCATGGCAATGCATGAAGCTGCTTAGTATGTTAAGGCATAAAAATGCCAAAAAACATCATTTTATAGTATGCCATAAAAATGCCAAAAACGCCGTAGTATAGTATGGCAAAAAATTTGAAAAAACATCATCATATATTAAGGCATAAAAGGTAAAAAAAAGTTA
>NW_019431937.1:0-703 GCF_002814215.2 Seriola lalandi dorsalis
AGGAGACATATTAAACCCATGATCTGTAGACTGTCCAAGCTTCCAGTGTTAAAGTCCAGGCTGCAAACGTCAAGGACAAACGTTTCCTCTTTCATCACGACTTGACACTAAAACTGGAAATCTGAACGTGTCACGATGGATCTGCGTCGTCTCAGCACAACTGATGCGCTGCAGCAGACAGAAAGGAGAAAGATGAAAAGGAGTTTAAAGCTCTTTAGTTCAGTAAATGAATCTTCTCATGACGTGAGGACAAGAAAGGACGGACACAGGGACACAGCGGGAGCAGGAGGAAGAAGCTTTTCTGTGCTGATGATGAGACGTCTCAGTCGGCGTCTGCAGGGCTTTTTAAAACCAACACATTTCATTTATTGGTTAATTCTGCTGCTGCGTTAGTAAAATAACAGTTAATTGGCTCTAGTTTTGTCTTTAACATCAGTTGTTTATTCCGTAAAGACCTCACCTGAGCTTTTGAATGTTTGAGCCCATTTACTAAATATGTTTAGGCTTTATTACATTTTACATTTTACTGGGTATATCTTTATATGTTTGCTGCTTTTCATTTAATCTAAGAATCTTAAATCTCTGAAAGTGAATTTTTACAGTTTACTGTTGGTGTCTTGTTTCCTACTAATTTTCAACGCTGGTTTCTTTTTACCATAATATTTCCCTGAACTGAAGCATGACGGCTCTCAGGCAATGGACT
>NW_019431938.1:0-787 GCF_002814215.2 Seriola lalandi dorsalis
AAAACATCATAGTATAGTAAGGCAAAAAAAGTCACAAAAACATCATAGTATAGTAAGGCAAAAAAAGTCATAAAAACGTCATAGTATAGTAAGGCAAAAAATGTCACAAAAACATCATAGTATAGTAAGGCAAAAAAAGTCATAGTATAGTAAGGCAAAAAAAGTCATAAAAACGTCATAGTATAGTAAGGCATAAAATGTCATAAAAACGTCATAGTATAGTAAGGCAGAAAATGTCACAAAAACATCATAGTATAGAAAGGCAAAAAAAAGTCATAGTATAATAAGGCAAAAAAAGTCATAAAAATGTCATAGTGTAGTAAGGCAAAAAAAGTCATAAAAACGTCATAGTGTAGTAAGGCAAAAAAAAATCATAGTATAGTAAGGCACAAAATGTCACAAAAACATCATAGTATAGTAAGGCAAAAAAAGTCATAGTATAGTAAGGCAGAAAATGTCACAAAAACAACATAGTATAGTATGGCATAAAAAGTCATAAAAACGTCATAGTATAGTAAGGCATAAAATGTCATAAAAACGTCATAGTATAGTAAGGCAAAAAAAATAGTATAGTAAGGCAAAAAATGTCACAAAAACATCATAGTATAGTAAGGCAAAAAAAGTCATAGTATAGTAAGGCAAAAAATGTCACAAAAACATCATAGTATAGTAAGGCAAAAAAGGTCATAGTATAGTAAGGCAAAAAAAGTCATAGTATAGTAAGGCAAAAAATGTCACAAAAACATCATAGTATAGTAAGGCAAAAAAGGTCATAGTATAGTAAGGC
>NW_019431939.1:0-583 GCF_002814215.2 Seriola lalandi dorsalis
AACGTGTCACAATCATTTTTCATCATTATTAGTAGCAGTATCAACAGTATCAATACTATTGTTATTATCTACAATAGTAGAACGTGCTGGTTCTGTCCTACATGTTCTGCCATTTCTGGACTAGTTGTTAAATCCTGAATTAGAAGCATCTCTGCAAAACTCCATCCTGGAAATTTGCTGTTCAATTTCCTTTATGTTAAAGCTAAAGTCTGTATGTGCTGAAGACATGATACAACACCTGAACACAAAACACAGGTGTCTAACCGTACATCTGGCATGCAACATAACCAGAGAGCGGCAACACGTGGGGAAAACAACCATGAATCTGCGGTGATCAACAGCCCGCCACAGCTTCGCGCTGCAGAGGACGATTCACTCAGAAACAGAGGAAACTTTGTGGTTCTTGGATTTAAAACTTTACGCCTAAACGGAATGACCAACCGGCTTTGTTGAGTATGACCCGAGGCTGCAGGAGAAGCTCCAGCTGTCTCCTCTGCCGGTCGATCTCCTGTCTGAGGCCCGACGCCTCCTCCTCGTACCCGGCTACGAGTCCGTCCACGGCCGCTAAGATTTCCTGGGAGGC
>NW_019431940.1:0-775 GCF_002814215.2 Seriola lalandi dorsalis
AAGTCATAGTATAGTAAGGCATGAAAAGTCATAGTATAGTAAGGCATAAAAAGTAATAAAAAAGTCATAGTAAAGTAAGGCATGAAAAGTCATAGTATAGTAAGGGATGAAAAGTCATAGTATAGTAAGGCATAAAAAGTCATAAAAAAGTCATAGTATAGTAAGGCATAAAAAGTCATAAAAAAGTCATAGTATCGTAAGGCATAAAAAGTCATGAAAACGTCATAGTATAGTAAGGCATAAAAAGTCATAAAAAAGTCATGGTATAGTAAGGCATAAAAAATCATAGTATAGTAAGGCATAAAAAGTCATTAAAAAGTCATAGTATAGTAAGGCATAAAAAGTCATAAAAAAGTCATAGTATAGTAAGGCATGAAAACTCATAGTATAGTAAGGCATAAAAAGTCATAGTATAGTAAGGCATGAAAAGTTATATTACAGTAAGGCATGAAAAGTCATAAAAATGTCATAGTATAGTAAGGGATGAAAAGTCATAGTATAGTAAGGCATAAAAAGTCATAGTATAATAAGGCATAAAAAGTCATAAAAAAGTCAGAGTATAGTAAGGCATTAAAAGTCATAGTATAGTAAGGCATGAAAAGTCATAGTATAGTAAGGCATTAAAAGTCATAAAAACGTCACACTATAGTAAGGCATGAAAAGTCATAGTAAAATAAGGCATAAAAAGTCATAAAAAAGTCGTAGTATAGTAAGACATGAAAAGTCATAAAAAAGTCACAGTATAGTAAGGCATAAAAAGTCATATAAAAGTCAT
>NW_019431941.1:0-554 GCF_002814215.2 Seriola lalandi dorsalis
AGGCAAGAAAATGTCATAGTATAGCATGGCATAAAAGTGTAAAAGAACGACATAGTATAGCATGGCATAAAAATGTCAAAAAATGTCATAGTATAGCATGGCATAATAATGTCAAGAAATGTCATAGTATAGCGTGACATAAAAAGATAAAAAAATGTCATAGTATAGCATGGCATAAAAAGGTAGAAAAATGTCATAGCATAGCATGGCATAAAAGTGTAAAAAAAACGACATAGTATAGCATGGCATAAAAAGGCAAAAAAAAGTCATAGTATAGCATGGCATAATAATGTCAAGAAATGTCATAGTATAGCATGGCATAAAAGTGTAAACAAATGACATAGTATAGCATGGCATAAAAGTGTAAAAAAACGTCATAGTATAGCATGGCAAAAAAATGTGATGATATTGAATGGCAAAAAAAGGTAAAAAAAATATCATAGTATAGCATGGCATAAAAGTGTAAAAAAAACGTCATAGTATAGCATGGCATAAAAGTGTCAAAAAATGTCATAGTATAGCGTGGCACGAAATTGTGGAAAAATGACAGTATA
>NW_019431942.1:0-370 GCF_002814215.2 Seriola lalandi dorsalis
TTTCCATGGAGACTGTTGACTTGCTGCCATTAGCACTTGTGCTACCTGTTAGCTCATCCTGCCGCTGTGACGGAAACTTCGCCAGTTGAACGCTGAGGTTTAAGTGATTCCTGAAGTTTAAGATGAAGAGAAACACTTTAATACTTCAGTGAACATTTGAAGGAAACTTTAAGGAGAAAACTTAAGTTTGTTTTGTTTTTCTTCTAAGGAAACTTAGACCCTGCTGCACACTGACATACTGCATTACTTACCACACGACACACATACAACATACATACTAACCTATATTGTTTATTTATTAAGCCTATCTCTTATTTATCTTCTGTCATTTCTTACTATTTGATATTCTCATTTCTGAGAAAGTACTGAT
>NW_019431943.1:0-615 GCF_002814215.2 Seriola lalandi dorsalis
AATGAGAGACAACAATCTTACCACTGCACCACCATGGTGAACAACCACCAAAATAGTATATAGTTAGCCATGAAAAAGTTTTGATATAGTTCGGCATGAAAATGTCAAGAACTGTCATAGTATAATAAGGTATAAAAATGCCAAGAAACATCATAGTATAGTAAGGCATAACATGTCAAAATACATCATACTATAGTTAGGCATGAAATGCTCCCAGTGGGATTCGAACCAAGAACTCAGTAGATGAGAGACAACTAGCTTAACCACTGCACCACCATGTGAACAACTGCAACAACAGTATATAGTTACCAATAGAAAGGATTTAATATAGGAAGGCATAAACATGTCAAAAATCGTCATAGTATATTAAGGCATAAAAACGTCAAAAATCATCATAGTATAGTAAGGCATAAAATGTCAAAATACGTCATAGTATAGTAAGGCACAAAATGTTCCCAGTGAGATTTGAACCAAGAACGCTGCGAGTGAGAGACAACTATCTTAACTACTGCACCACCATGGTGAACAACCACCAAAATAGGATATAGTTAGCCATGAAAAAGTTTTGATATAGTTCGGCATGAAAATGTCAAGAACTGTCATAGTATAATAAGG
>NW_019431944.1:0-475 GCF_002814215.2 Seriola lalandi dorsalis
CATACTATACTATGATGTTTTTGACATTTTCATGCCATACTATACTATGACGTTTTTTTACATTTTTATGCCTTACTATACTATGATGTTTTTTGACATTTTCAGGCCATACTATACTATGACGTTTTTGACATTTTTATGCCATACTATACTATGATGTTTTTTGACATTTTCAGGCCATACTATACTATGACGTTTTTTGAAATTTTTATGCCATACTATACTATGATGTTTTTGATATTATCATGTCTTATGTACAATGATGTTTTTTTTTTAATTGTCATGCCATACTATACTATGACGTTATAAGGACTAACCTTACTATTACAATATTTTGCCCCGCACACCTATTCGGTTACTTTATCCGGTGGTACAGTGGTTAGAACTGTTGCTTCAGACCTGGTGACTGTGGGTTCAAATCCCAACCATAGCAACTTTCTGTGTGGTTTGCATGATCTCCCTATGCTTGGGTTTT
>NW_019431945.1:0-536 GCF_002814215.2 Seriola lalandi dorsalis
GATGCATTCACTTAATAAATTATGATACATTGCTCCCCCTACACAAAAGTACATGGTAGTAGTAAAAAGTATCGGTATTGGTATCGGTATCGGTATCGGCAATACTGGCCCTGTATTTACTTGGTATTGGATCGATACCAAATTTTGCAGTATCGCACGGCCCTACCACCTGGAGCCAGCAGGTGGTGGGCGGGGCATAAGGCCTGATCCAGGTTTCTCAATCAGGAAGTAAGAGCAGATGAGTTTCAGACCCAGTTTAATGTGTGAAAACCATGTGAAACTAAATACGAATCATGGCAGAGGATTTTTAAAACAGAGAAACTTTAAGTTGCAGTGAACTGAGCTCTCAGGGCCACCGTACATATAAACCTATAACCATAATTGTCTCTGTTGTTTCAGGTCTTGCTAAAGGCTGTTTATCCAGCGACAGTGATGATGAGTTTAGCTTTATATTTATTTTTAAGTGAGCAAACAGGCTGGGAACAAACCGACAGGTTAAACAAACTGATTTGTTCAAGAAAATGAAGGTGAGCAGT
>NW_019431946.1:0-3009 GCF_002814215.2 Seriola lalandi dorsalis
CAACAACATACAGGCAGGACAATGTGATAAAGGAAAATTTCAATTTTGTGGAGTCAGAGGAGGTTTCTGTTGGGTATACGGCCTGCTTGCGGAAAAAAGGGACAAAAAGGGTCCTCTCCACATTAACCAAATGTTTTCATTATATACCTCTGATTAAAAGTTTAGAACAGTTATTGTCCCATCCAAAAGTTTTAGAAATGATAGATCAGCCGCAAAAATACAGAAGTGGTTATCTGTATGACATTATAGATGGAGAGCTCATGAAATCACACCCTTTATTTTCAGCCTGGCCCTCTGCTTTACAGATAATCATTTACTCTGATGAAATTGAAATCTGCAACCCACTTGGTTCTCATGCCTCCAAGAATACGTTGCTAATGTTTTACTATACATTAGGAAACATTAATCCAAAATATAGATCAAAACTCGCTGCAATCCGTCTACTTGCTATTGCAAAGAAGAGGGAGTTGTCTGAATGTGGTGGATGGAATTTTGGGCAGATTGTATGAGGACTTGGAAATGCTATATGATGGTGTTAATATTCAAACTGCGAATGGTGAACGTAAAATATTTGGAGCATTAGTTTCGATATGTGGAGACACCTTAGCACAACATGAGCTTTGTGGATTTAAAGAGGGTGTTGGTTTCGCCTATAGTAAGTGCCGGCAGTGTGAATGTTCGTTTGAGGACATGCAAATGTATTTTGACGAAGAAAACTTTGAGCTAATGACACTAGAAAGACATGTTCGACACTGTAATGACATTGAGAGGGCAAATACTGAGTATCTTAGAAACAGTTTAAAGACTACATTTGGCATTAACAGAAGGAGCAAGCTGGTAGAATTTCCAGCCTCTAACTTGATCGAACAAACACCTCAGGATATGATGCATATAATTCTTGAAGGCATTGCTCCATTAGAAATAAAGTGTGTGTTAAAACAGTTAGTTCTTTTAGGTCAGCTAGATTTGGATGTTGTCAATAGTGCATTAACTGGATTTCCCTACTCTCCACTTGATGTCAGAGACAAACCAAGCCCTATAGCTTACTGCACATTAGCTTCAAGTGATAGTAAATTGAAGCAATCCTCAGGCCAAATGATTGTTCTACTTAAAATATTGCCATTTCTTATTGATACAGCTAAAGATACTGAATACTACAAAATAATTCTTGAACTCATAGAAATTGTTAAAATTTTGCTTGCTCCTGTCATTGGTCTACAGACAATTAACAAGTTGAAAAGACTAATTGAACAGCATTTAAAACATATGAAAAGTGTTTTCCCTGATAACAAATTACCCCTAAACAACATTATTTGATTCATGTTTCATCGCAGATAAAACTCCTGGGACCAATGGTCCGTCACATGTGCATGAGATTTGAATCAAAACATTGTTTTTTCAAACAGTGGGCCTCAAAACTAAATTTTCGAAACGTTTGCAAGTCTTTAATAAGGCATAATCAAATGTATGAATGTTGTCAAAATGTAAATCAATCTGAACACCCAATTTTTCTAACGAGTGTGCATTGGGACCAACTTCCGAAATACGCAACATGTCGTATTTGAAAGAAAAAACCAGGGCTTTCCTTGGGAATGATGACATAAACAATGCAGTGTCTGTTAAATGGATAAATGTAAATGGTAATAAATATATACGGGAGAAGACATTACTTGTAACTGCTGTTAATTCCAATGATTTACCTGAGTTTGGACTTGTGAGCAATATCTATGTAATTAACTCATCGTTATATTGTTTTGAGTTGCAGCAACATACGACTGTTTGCTATGATAGAAATTACATGGCATACACAATAGAGATTCCAAACATGGCACAAGCAACTGACCTCATAACATCTGATAATCTGGTAGATTTCACTCCATATTACAGTTGTACTCACAAGGATGTGACATATGTCCCTACAAAATATTATCTGGGAGATGTGCTTGGGCTACACAGAGCCTCGTCTGATAGACTGTAAAAGGCACACTTGATATGTTGGCCTTTCATAGACAAACAGTGCTTCTTGACCATTGTTTTTGTTTTTGTTGTTTCATGATTCTTTCTTCTTCAAAAGAACAATTAATTAGCAGTCAAATGCTGATGCTGCATAAGCATGCTCTTTGCTATCATTGTGATGCAGGATGCAGTTGAGTCAAGGGTCATTTCATTTTGACCGTTTTTGGTCATTTTGTTTTGTTTGCCATGCAGTTTTCATCCAGCTTGGTTATTTTGTATTATGTTGTAGGTTGTGTGTTGTATAGACCAGTCTTCTGTCATTTTAATATGTTAGATATGAAGCAGCAGGTTCTGTCCTGCGATGAAAATAATAATAATAAAAAACCTTTATTTGTCCTTGTTTCATGGCATTCTTGAGACGTTGTGCAAATGGTCTTACTCTTAAAATAAGGCAAATAACCTTGTTGCCCCACTGGGTTTTATTGTAAAACATTTTTATACTCTGTTTCTGGTTCATTCTAGCTCAAAATTAGCTGGAATATCTTAACAAGAAAAAGTAAGGCATACTTTCTTAAAATGAGATATTTTTTCTAGTGCAAAACATGCTTGACAAGATTAATATTCTTTTTGGACAAAAAATAAGACTTATTTTCTTGATACAAGGCTTTTTTTACTTTCTTGAAATTCCTTTTTTGCAGTGTAGTTTTCCACACTACACTGTTGTCAAGCTCTACATTATATGCAATAAGTGACATGTTATAAATTACCTCTGTTATATGCGCTTGATATGTAGCCAAGCTTACTTCTTCTCCACTGTCTGTCAGTTTTTGAATTTCATAAGCTTTATGTTCTGGTGAATGTTACCATTTTTCTCTATATTTTGGATAGGTGCTCCTGTTGAAACTGTGCAACCATGTCCACAGAAACTGAGAATATCTGCTGCTAGGAGATACCACAGGTAGCATTCTCACTGGACAAAGTAATCAGTAATTTGTTTTGATTACATTACATTTATAATAAACCATAGCATTTACCATTTGCAATTCACTGTAG
>NW_019431947.1:0-2935 GCF_002814215.2 Seriola lalandi dorsalis
GTGGAATTTCTGTCAGGAATGGAAAATGAGTGGTCATGATGTTGTTAATAAGTGTGAGATTACCTTTCTGTACAGGGGTGAGATGGGGTGAGAAGTTCATGATGGGGAAGTACACGTCGGCATTTGGGAAGGTCGACTTTGCCTCACGGAAGAGGGTCCTGAGTTGTTTTGTGGTGGTCTGTCTGGGGTCCTGGTCCTTATTGTTGATTCCGATGGAAAAGACCACTATCTTGGTGTTGGGATTGGGTATGGTCTTTTCGAGGACTTTGAGGAAATGGTAGGAGTTGGCTCCGGGGTAACTGTCCAGTTGAATTTGTGGGTGGGTATGGGCTGGAATCCGGTTGATGTTTGAGTCTCCAAGAACCAGGACTGGTTTTCTGGGTTTGAAAAACCAGTCCTGGATCTTACGGTTGGGGCGTGCAATATGGTATGATGGTCTGTAGAGGGTCTGTTCGGATGATGTGGCGGTTGGAGTTGTGGAAGAGAGGGGAGGTGGGGTGATGGTGGGAAGTCTGCATTCTTCGGTAAGGGCTTGGAGGTGTCCGGCTTGGGTTATTTCCAATGGTGGTGTGATGTTGTGGCAGGGTGACGCTGGGAGGTCTTGTTCTGGTTCCAGGCGGGGGTGTGTTGAGAGAGGAGGGGGAGAGTGATGAAGAGGGGGAGAGCTAGGAGAGGTAAGTATGGGATAGGAGGGGGAGTTGGGTGGGGAGGGATGAGAGATAGAAGATTGCAGAGGGGATGAGGTAGTTAAGGGAGGTGAAGTCCGTTGAGGTGGGGATGATTGGTCCATGATGGGGGGGCTCTTGGGAGTGTGTGGGGGTGAAGATGGTGCAGCAAGTGGGGGGTCCGTGTCGGACAGTGCAACCCCCGCAGAATTTGTAGGAGAGGGCTCAGAGTGGGTTGGCTTTAGGTTATGAATAACCTTGTTTGACCCTTTCATCACGTTAGCCGATTCTCTAGCCGTAGTAGGCCTTTTTTCTGCGTGGGCCGCTGTCCGTCCTGCTGGACCCACCCGGGTTGCTGCACCATCTGTGTGGAGAGAGGAGGTGAGAATAGTATCAGTGATATGGACAGAGACATTGGAGTGGGTGCTGAGAGTGAGAGTCTGTAGTTCTTCTGGATTATGGGATTGGCGAGGGGAACCGTGAACCTGGGCTGTTGTTTCAAGGATAGGGGTGGGCTTGATGAACTTGATGACTGGGGGGGTGAGGGGTAGGATAGGGGAGAGAGGTGTGCAGGGAGTGATTGGTTGCTGTTCTTCTTTGGTTGGTAGGGGTCCCCAGGTGACTTTCCGGGTCCTGTATTCTTTTGGGGTGGAAGTGGTTGGATCCATTGTTGGGTCTGTGGGATGGTTTGTTGCTTTTTCTAGATGTTTGTTGACTGGTGATTGTGGTCTGATTGGTCCTCTTCGGGTCGGCTGGGGGTTGGGTGGCATGGTGGTGGTGGATTTTTTGTAAATCGGATAAGGTGAGGGAAGAGTAATGGATTTGTGATTGGTAGTCTGCAGGGGTGTAGTTTGGGTTCCAGTGGAGGCATGGTGGGTTACTTCTCCTTGGGTTGGTGTGCAGGGGGATGAGGTGGATGGCTTGATTTCTTCCATTAGTGACTTACGGGGGCCTAAATAGAGGGACATTGTGTTGGGGGCAGCTGGTCTGGGCAGGGGGGGATAGTGCTCTTCTGGAATGGTGGGTAGATTGTTGATTGTAGAATGCTTCTGTGGACGGTCTGGTGGTGAGGTTCCGGTGGCTGGTTGGGATGGTTGTAGAAGTTGCTGTAGTGACTGTAGAGTTTCTGTAGATAGTCTGTTCCCATACCGTTTTCTGGCCCAGCCGGTGGCTATCTGCAGGGCTTGTGGATTGTGAGTAGTTGTATCTGTGTGGGTGGCTATTGTAGTCTGGTAGTGTTGCTGTAAAATGGCTATTGTATTATGCATCCATTGTGATGTGTTACTATGTATTTTATTTCTTGTGTCTATGGTGGGTGTGGATGGTTTAATGAAATCTGTAAGCCGGGTGACCTGTCTTAGCATACCTGGTGGGAATGTTCCTGTTTGCAGTGCTATGTCCATTATCTGTTTGTGATGAAATGCCTGGATGAGTTTGAAATAGTGTTTGCTGGCCTGTCTGGTTTCTGGGTCTGGTGGGTGAAGTAATGGTTGGTGTGTGTTGATGATGGGTCTATGTGTAGGTGGTTGTATGTTAATGTTCATGAGTGGAGTGGGTGTATGTGTGTGTGTGTGTGTGTGTGTGGAGGAGCCATTTTGAGCCCCGCTCCTGTGTGTTGACTTACCTCTAAAAATATGATACATGCAGGTGGAGAGCTCTTACCTTAGTTTGCTGGTGTGGTTAGTCCTGCTGTAGATCAAAGTCCGGTGTTATAGTTGTGGAGGTTGATCTGGAGTTGAAACAGGTGCTTGTATGTTGGCAGTCCTGTGTTGGTGGTTAAAGATGGTTCTTGGAGATGAGGGTTATTGTTTGTACTCCGGGTGGTGGTCCTGATGAACTTGCAGGTTGACAGTTAAAAAACGGCAGATAAAAAGAGTCTTTTCTGCCTATTGTTGGGCTGGCAGAGCCCCCCACCAGTGTTTTAAAATCAAACTTTATTAAATAATTTGATTAAAAACGCAAATTAAAACCAATTAAAAAACCACTCAAATCGAGGGTATAAAAGTTCTTAATACAATACAATAAAATCAGAGTAAAAGTCTTACGCATAAGAGCGGGGTCCCGACGTTTCGCAGTTATACTGCTTCCTCAGGGGATTTACAATAATGGCTCCTCGTGTGCTTTAAAAGCTGTTGAGGAAGGGAGGTTAGTCCCTCCCCCAACAGGAAGTGTGTGTGTGTGTCATGTGGTGATTGGTTAGGTGTGTGGGTGTGTGGGGTGTTCTGGAGGGAAAACATGTGTACAAATCTGATTGGCTGATTTTGGAGGGA
>NW_019431949.1:0-515 GCF_002814215.2 Seriola lalandi dorsalis
TTAATTGGTAAATTCCTCGGTAAAATAAGTATTTGGTCACCTACAAACAAGCAAGATTTCTGGCTCTCACAGATCTGTAACTTCTTCTTTAAGAGGCTCCTCTGTCCTCCACTCGTTACCTGTATTAATGGCACCTGTTTGAACTCGTTATCAGTGTAAAAGACACCTGTCCACAACCTCAAACAGTCACACTCCAAACTCCACTATGGCCAAGACCAAAGAGCTGTCAAAGGACACCAGAAACAAAATTGTAGACCTGCACCAGGCTGGGAAGACTGAATCTGCAATAGGTAAGCAGTGTTGAAGAAAATTCACTCAAGTCCTTAGTTTGAAGTTTGCTGTAGAGAAGTAAGTTTAATGGTACCCCAGGATACGGTGAGCCAGCTGACACAGAGCGGGTCTGAGGCAGTAGACTGACCCCGAGTGTAGGGCAGGGGGACAGTTATACAGTGAAAGACAAAGGATGGACAACTGTATTTGCATATACCTGGGGTTACAGACATTTGGTCAGACAG
>NW_019431950.1:0-653 GCF_002814215.2 Seriola lalandi dorsalis
TTATATTGTCACAGTGCACAGGGCTGTACATGTAATATGAAAGGGAGCTTCCTTTGGCTGAGTTGTATAGCCTGATGACAGTGGGAACAAAGGATCTCCTGAACCTCTCTGTTCTGCAGCACAGTGAGGTGAGACGTTTGCTGCAGCTGTAGCTGCTTCTCTGTCCTGCCAGAATGTTGTGGACAGGATGGTTGGTATTGTCCAAGATGGCCTCCATCTTACGTTGCATGTGTCTTTCCACAACAGTCCTTAGTGAGTCCAGACTCCTGCTAAGCACAGACCAAGCCTTTTTTACCAGCTTGTCCAGTCTCTTTGTGTTCATGTTGGACATGCTGCTGCCCCAGCAGACTGCAGCATTAAAGAGTACACTGGCCACCACTGACTGATAAAACGTGTGCAGCATTTCACTGCAGAAATCAAAGGACCTGAGCCTCCTGAGGAAAAAGAGCCGTCTCTGCCCCTTCAGGTAGATGGCATCTGTGTTCAGGGACAAGTCCAGTTTACTGTCCAGGTGCAAACCTAGTTATTTATAAGTGTGCACCACCTCAGTGTCCTTCCCTCAAATGCTGACTGGCTGAAGGGTGGGCCCAGACCTCCGAAAGTCCATGACCATCTCCTTGGTCTTGGAGGTGTTCAGAAGGAGGATCCCTGTA
>NW_019431951.1:0-629 GCF_002814215.2 Seriola lalandi dorsalis
AAAACGTCATAGTATACTATGGCATAAAAATGTCAAAAAATATCAAATTATCATATGGCATGAAATTATCAAAAAAATTCATAGTATTGTAGGGATTAAAATGTCATAGTATAGTAAGGTATGAAAATATAAAAAAAACATCATAGTATAGTATGGCATAAAAATGTCGAAAATCGTAATAGTATAGAATGGCATAAAAATGTAAAAAAAATGTCATAGTATAGTATGGCATAAAATTGTCAAAAAACGTCATAGTATAGTATAGCATAAAAATGTCAAAAAATGTCATAGTACAGAATGGCATAAAATTATCAAAAAAATGCATAGTATTGTGTGGATTGAAATGTCATAGTAAAGTATGGTATAAAAATATTTAAAAAATGTCACAGTATAGTATTGGATAAAAATGTCAAAAAAAAACGTCATAGTATACTATGGCATAAAAATGTCAAAAAATATCAAATTATCATATGGCATGAAATTATCAAAAAAATTCATAGTATTGTATGGATTAAAATGTCATAGTATAGTAAGGTATGAAAATATAAAAAAAACATCATAGTATAGTATGGCATAAAAATGTCGAAAATCGTCATAGTATAGTATGGCATAAAAATGTAAAAAAAAAT
>NW_019431952.1:0-1032 GCF_002814215.2 Seriola lalandi dorsalis
ATGCCATACTATACTATGACGTTTTATGCCATACTATACTATGACATTTTTTTTCATTTTTATGCCTTACTATACTATGACATTTTTTTTCATTTTAATGCCTTACTATACTATGACATTTTTTTTTAAATTTTTATGCCATACTATACTATGACATTTTTTTTCATTTTTATGCCTTACTATACTATGACATTTTTTTTCATTTTTATGCCTTACTATACTATGACATTTTTTTTTAAAAATTTTTATGCCATACTATACTATGACGTTTTTTTCATTTTATGCCATACTATACTATGACGTTTTTTTAATTTTTATGCCATACTATACTATGACGTTTAATGCCATACTATACTATGACTTTTTTTTTCATTTTTATGCCTTACTATATTATGACATTTTTTTTCATTTTTATGCCTTACTATACTATGACATTTTTTTTTTAATTTTTATGCCATAATATACTATGACATTTTTTTCATTTTTATGCCATACTATACTATGACATTTTTTTTCATTTTTATGCCTTACTATACTATGACGTTTAATGCCATACTATACTATGACTTTTTTTTTCATTTTTATGCCATACTATACTATGATGTTTTTTTCATTTTTATGCCATACTATACTATGACGTTTTTTTAATTTTTATGCCATACTAAACTATGACGTTTTTTTCATTTTTATGCCATACTATACTATGACGTTTTTTTTTAATTTTTATGCCATACTATACTATGACGTTTTATGCCATACTATACTATGACATTTTTTTTTTAATTTTTATGCCATACTATACTATGACATTTTTTTTCATTTTTATGCCTTACTATACTATGACTTTTTTTTTTTTTTAATTTTTATGCCATACTATACTATGACGTTTTTTTCATTTTATGCCATACTATACTATGACGTTTTTTTAATTTTTATGCCATACTATACTATGACGTTTAATGCCATACTATACTATGACATTTTTTTTCATTTTTATGCCTTACTATACTATGACATTTTTTTTCATTTTTA
>NW_019431953.1:0-551 GCF_002814215.2 Seriola lalandi dorsalis
TCAAGCAAATAACGTAGCATAATAAGACATAAAAACATTAAATAAAACCTCATAGTATAGTAAGATATGAAAACATCATGGTATAATAAGGTCGTAAGAGCAATAAGAACGACATTGTATAGTACGGCAAAAAATGTAAAAAGAAGGTCATGGTATAATGAAGCATAAAACCATCTGAAAATGTCATAGTATGGCAAGGTATGAAGACGTCATGGTATAATATGGCTCTAAAAGCAAAAAAAAACATCATAGTATGGTATCGCAAAAAACGACATAGTATAGTATGGCAAAAAAATTGAAAAAATTACTAAGTATAATAAAGCATAAAACCATCTGAAAATGTCATAGTATGGCAAGGTATGAAGACGTCATAGTATAGTAAGGCCCTAAAAGCAATAAAAACGACATAGTATAGTATGGCAAGGTATGAAGACGTCATAGTATAGTAAGGCCCTAAAAGCAATAAAAACGACATAGTATAGTATGGCAAGGTATGAAGACGTCATAGTATAGTAAGGCCCTAAAAGCAATAAAAACGACATAGTATAGTA
>NW_019431954.1:0-610 GCF_002814215.2 Seriola lalandi dorsalis
CTGTCTGTATATGAGATTCCATTATCTGCTGCAGAAAAAATGGAAAGATTAGTTAGCTTTTACATTAGGAAGTGGCTAGGTGTTCCTAGATGTTTAAGCACGGTGGCACTGTATGGGAAAGGCATACTTCAGCTCCCAGTAACTAGTCTAGTGGAGGAGTTTAAATGTACCAAGGTTAGGACAGAGCTCCTGTTATCTGGGAGTAAAGATACAGTAGTTAGTAAGGTGGTTCCAAACCCAATCAAGGGGAGAAAGTGGAATCCAAGAATGGCAGTGCAGGAGGCGGAAGCAACGCTCAGGCATACAGAGATTGTAGGTAATGTCCAAATAGGCCGGGGAGACTTGGGGCTTGGCCCAGGCAAACCGGTGTGGAGTAGAGCAGGTCCCAAGGAGAAGAGAAAGGTAGTCGTGGAGCAGGTTCGTAGACAGGAGGAAATATTAAGGGGTGCAAAGGCAGTGGCCCAGGCTAAGCAGGGACAGTGGGTGAATTGGGAAGGTGTAGACAAGAAAAAGCTTAGCTGGAAAGAACTCTGGAGCATGGAGGAAAGTAGTATTAGATTTTTGATAGGGGCAACTTATGATGTACTGCCAACTCCCCAGAACCTAAAAC
>NW_019431955.1:0-588 GCF_002814215.2 Seriola lalandi dorsalis
TTGACACTGGAGACTGGGGTTTGGGTCCTGGGTCCCGTGTGTGGGTCAGTGTAGATGAAAAGTAAAGATGGAGATTTCTGTTACATATGTACAGAAAAAGTGGTCACATCTTATCTCATGTCACTACTGACTTTTTCAGTATTTAACCAAGATGACAAACTTTCCCTCACGTGTCAAACCTGCTTCCTGCAGCAGCTCACGGTTGATATCAATCAGGCTGCAGTACTAAAAACTTTTCTTCTTGATCTGGATGCTATTGGATAGATGCTTTGCTAGTAGTTAATAAAGGTCATTTTTAGGGAACTGCATTGAAATAACCATTTGAAACAAACTGTACATGGATGTATTAATTCAGTGAAGAATGCAACTAACACAGATTTACTAATATGACACTGCATTTCATTAGTTTAATTATCAACGAATCTGCCTTTATTTTCTTGATTAATCAATTACAATTAATCTTGCATTTCAAAATGGTTCATTTTATATTTTTAGGACCAGACATCTAGATATTCTCAGCACCAGATTTTCTGTTTGAACGCAGAGAGAAGAAAGTGGATGTACAGTGAGTCAGAGTTACTCAACACT
>NW_019431957.1:0-923 GCF_002814215.2 Seriola lalandi dorsalis
GTAGTTGTATCCCCTACCATACTATGACGTTTTTATGACCTTTTATGCCTTAAAATGCTATAGTGTTTTTTGACATTTTTTGCCATACTATACTATGATGTTTTTTACCATTTTTAGGCCTTATTTTACTATGTAGTTGTATCCCCTACCATACTATGACGTTTTTATGACCTTTTATGCCTTAAAATGTAAAAATTTTTTTTGGCATTTTATGCCATACTATACTATGATGTTTTTTTAACATTTTTAGGCCTTATTTTACTATGTCGTTGTATCCCCTACTATACTATGACGTTTTTATGACATTTTATGCCTTAAAATATTATAGTGTTTTTTGACATTTTTTGCCATACTATACTATGACGTTTTTTGGCATTTTATGACATACTATACTATGATGTTTTTTAACATTTTTAAGCCTTATTTTACTATGTCGTTGTATCCCCTACCATACTATGACGTTTTTATGACATTTTATGCCTTAACATGCTATAGTGTTTTTTGCCATTTTTTGCCATACTATACTATGACGTTTTTTGGCATTTTATGCCATACTATACTATGATGTTTTTTTTAACATTTTTAGGCCTTATTTTACTATGTAGTTGTATCCCCTACCATACTATGACGTTTTTATGACCTTTTATGCCTTAATATGCTATAGTGTTTTTTTACATTTTTTGCCATACTATACTATGACGTTTTTTGGCATTTTATGCCATACTATACTATGATGTTTTTTGCCATTTTTATGCTCTACTATAATATGACTTTTTTTGGCATTTTTTTTGCCTTTTTATACTGTGACGTTTTGTGCCTGACTATACTATGACGTTTTTGGCCATTTTTATGCCTTATTATACTATGACGTTTTTTGAAATTTTATGCCATACTATACTATGACGTTTTTTGCCATTTTTATG
>NW_019431958.1:0-2018 GCF_002814215.2 Seriola lalandi dorsalis
TTTGGTGTGTGTGTGTGTGTGTGTGTGTGTGTGTGTGTGTGTGTGTGCGTGCGTGCGTGCGTGCGTGCGTGCGTGCGTGCGTGCGTGCGTGCGTGTGTATGAGTGTGTGCAGGGACAGACCGATCCTTTCCTGTGGAAGCCCTCACACTGTTTTTGGGTATCATCCAGTTTCCAGTCATTTAGTGCAGCGGTGCTGTGAGCCATGGAGGGAGGAATATGAACGGAGATCTCTTTGTGTTGCATAATAAAATAAGTCAGATCCAGGATGCTAGGAAAACACACTTTAGGGATTTACATTTAAATCAACTACAGTACCAGGGGGATGCAGTGTGCCTTTGCTTATATATGCAAGGTTTATATATGCTTATATATGCAAGCTAACCCTGGCAGGTTGCTAGCAGGAGTAAAATGATAAAATGATGGATATATAAAGGTATGAGTTTAATTTCTGCAAAAGATTTCATGAAAATGTCACCATGAATACTATACCGTTTTTATGCCTGACTATACTATGACATTTCTATGCTTTATATATATTTATTATACATACTTATTATATATTTATATATTATAAGGGGCGGGTAGGTGGAGCATTGGTTGGAACTGTCGCCTCACAATGAGAAGGGTTCTGGGTTTGAACCCCGGGCCAGGGGCACATCTGTGTGGATGTTCTCCCTGTGCCTGCATGGGTTCTCTCCAGGCACTCCGGCTTCCTCCCGTAGTCCAAAGACATACACATTAGGTTAATTGACTGACTTTTTGTATGCTATGATGTTTTCATGCCTTGCCATAGTTTTTATACCTCTCTGTGCCCTTTTATGCTTGACTATACTATGAAGTTTTTTTTTTGTTTTTTTTTACCTTAGTATGCTATGACCTTTTTGTGCCTTACTATACTATGACGTTTTTATGACGTTTTTATGCCATGACGTTTTTATGACTTTTTATGCCTTACTATACTATGACGTTTTTATGACGTTTTATGCCATACTATACTATGAAGTTTCTATGACTTTTTATGCTTTACTATACTGTGACGTTCTTATGACCTATCATGCCTTACTATACTATCATGTTTTTTTACTCTTTTTGCCTTACTATACTATGACCTTTTTATACCTTACTATATGAAGTTTCTATGACTTTTTATGCCTTATTATACTACAACGTTTTTACGATGTTTTTTGCCTTACTATACTATGAAGTTGTTATGTCATTATGAAATTTTTCAAGTTTTTTAAAAACTTTTTTTGCCTTTTGCTATGACGTTTTTATGACTATTTTCGCCTTACTATACTATGAAGTTTCTATGACTTTTTATACCTTACTATGCCATGACGTTTTTATGACTTTTTATGCCATACTATACTATGACGTTTCTGACTTTTTATGCCATGACGTTTTTATGACTTTTTATGCCATACTATACTATGACGTTTTTATGACTTTTTATGCCATGACGTTTTTATGACTTTTTATGCCTTACTATACTATGACTCTTTTATGACTTTTTATGCCATACTATACTATGACGTTTTCATGACTTTTTATGCCATGACATTTTTATGACTTTTTATGCCATACTATACTATGACGTTTTTATGACTTTTTATGCCATGATGTTTTTATGACTTTTTATGCCATACTATACTATGACGTTTTCATGACTTTTTATGCCATGACGTTTTTATGACTTTTTATGCCATACTATACTATGACGTTTTTATGACTTTTTATGCCATGACGTTTTTATGAGTTTTTATGCCATGACATTTTTATGACTTTTTATGCCTTACTATACTATGACGTTTTTATGACTTTTTATGCCATGACATTTTTATGACTTTTTATGCCATGACATTTTTATGACTTTTTATGCCTTACTATACTATGACTCTTTTATGACTTTTTATGCCATGACGTTTTTATGACTTTTTATGCCTTACTATACTATGACTCTTTTATGACTTTTTATGCCATACTATACTATGACGTTTTCATGACTTTTTATGCCATGA
>NW_019431959.1:0-716 GCF_002814215.2 Seriola lalandi dorsalis
CGTTGCGGTGTGTTAGCGCCTCTGTTAGCAGCAGCTCCACTGACATTAGCAGTTAGCATGACAGCTAGCAGCACCAGCAGCACCTACCCGGCCAAGCCTCCGAACAGAAACTTAATGGACTTTGGAGAGGTTTTGGGCTTTGCGTCCGCCATATTTGCCCCGGTCGGTCAGTGGCCGCAGAGTTCCTGATCAGATTCCCGCTGCCTGTGTGCCTCTGGGCCGGACGGTCCACCTGCTCTCTCACCGGTACAGCAGCAGCAGCCGGGGCAAGGTGACTCTCTGGTGCGGGCACATCCGGAGACACGAAGCCCGGTGGACCAATCAGCTGGCGAAGACGAGGAGCACGAAGATCAACGAACAGAGTCGATTGTTATGCTGCCTTCAGGGTCCCTACAGTAGCTCGTACATATGGCCGTGTCTCCTAAATGTGTCTTGTCACGCATTTTAAAGATACTATATTCAGGCTGTTGTTTAGATATAAAAGAGTTTAAGAATTAACAATGACATTAAATTTGCTTTTAGTTGTGCAGCCACTATTGTTACTCTTTTATTTGTTTTTATTAGCGAAATTCTACATTAATACATACATTGAACATATTCAAGCCTGTATTCAGTTAAGAAACCCAACAACATTAAAAAAAAACACCTCTAATATGGTCAGTAACTAAAACAGAAAGATTTCCTTCCACAACTTACTGTATTCTTTTACTGTAACC
>NW_019431960.1:0-547 GCF_002814215.2 Seriola lalandi dorsalis
CATAATGCTCCATATGCGCAGCGCCTGGATCTGGGGTGGGTTGTCATAGGAGAAGTGTGTCTGGGACAAGCCCGTAAGCCAGATAGTGTGTCTGTTTTCAAGACAAACACACTGTTTAATGGAAGGCCTTCTACTCTCAATCCCTGCTTAAACAGTTTTCATGTCAAGGAGACTTTGGTTGATGCTACAAAACAGTCCAACTGTTATCTTCAAAAGGGAACCAAGGCTACAGACAACCTCGGCTCAGCAGTCGCAAAGATGGCAAAGATCTTTGAAAACAAGCTGGCAGAACCAGCTCCGCCTTTGCAGAGTGATATGGAATGTTGGTATTTACCAATATTTGGAGTATACCACCCCCGTAAGAAAGGAGAAATCCGAGTCGTGTTCGACTCAAGTGCTAAGCATGAAGGTGTGTCGTTAAATGATGTCTTGTTGAGCGGCCCAGACCTCAACAACACACTTCTGGGGGTGCTCATGCGCTTTCGTAAAGAGCCTGTAGCTGTAACCGCAGATATACAGCAGATGTTCTACTGCTTCACAGTGAGGG
>NW_019431961.1:0-530 GCF_002814215.2 Seriola lalandi dorsalis
AAACCTCATCAGGGGGAATCTGCTTCCCTCGGCTCTCGTCTGGATAACTTCCAGGCCTGCAGCGGCCAATCAGATCCCTCCCAGATGTGTTGACAGGGTAACAGAAGTACGAGGCTTCACTGACGCTCAGAAAGAGGAGTACTTCAGGAGGAGATCCAGTGATGAAGATCTGTCCAGCAGAATCATCTCACATGTCAAGACATCCAGGAGCCTCCGCATCATGTGTCAAGTCCCAGTCTTCTGCTGGATCACTGCTACAGTTCTGGAGCACATGTTGACCACAGACCAGAGAGGAGAGCTGCCCAAGACCCTGACCGACCTGTTCTCACACTTCCTGCTGGTTCAGACAAAGAGAAAGAAGCACAAGTATGATAAGGGACATGAGACGAGTCCACAGGAGCTGATGGAGGCTGACAGGGAAGTTCTTCTGAAGCTGGGGAGGCTGGCGTTTGAACAGCTGGAGAAAGGAAACATCATGTTCTACCAAGAAGACCTGGAGCAGTGTGGTCTTGATGTCACAGAGGCCTCGG
>NW_019431962.1:0-368 GCF_002814215.2 Seriola lalandi dorsalis
CATGAATGCAAGAAAGTGTTACTATTTCAATTTTGCAAAATATTGCTCTATGGAACAGTATGATTAAAAAAAATCCTGCATGAAGAATGGGATAACGAGGCCAAAAACATGTTTTGTGAGGTCACAGTGACCTTGACCTTTGGTCACCAAATTCTAATCAGTTCATCCTTGAGTCCAAGTGAATGTTTGCTCCAGATGTAATGAAGTGCTGGGGTTTCAGTCTGGACTTTGGCTGGGACACTCAAGGACAGTCAAAGACTGGTCCTGAAGACTCTCCAGTGTTGTCTTGGCTGTTTGCTTCAGGTCATTGTGGAGCCCTAAGGTGAGCCATCACCCTTACTCTCAGGTCACCTGACTCAGCATCAGGT
>NW_019431963.1:0-718 GCF_002814215.2 Seriola lalandi dorsalis
TAACAAACTGTCAATAGTTTAAAACATTAGATTCATATTTCATAGTCCTCAGCCATTATAGTTAATATCAGTGAGCTGTTCCAACAGCATCACTTATTTAGAGGGAGATTGTTACTGGAGCAAATAAATATTAACTGTCTCACACATTAGGACTCATGATGAATAATGATTATACTTGTTACTAAAGATTCTGTTGCTGTTGATTCAACTACTTCTTTTTATTAAGCAAACTTACATATGACAGTAAAATTCAGCTTTAACTTCATCCACAACTAATTTTTTATTTTAAATTGTTAGTTGATTGTAAATTGTACACTACAGTATTTAATTAATCCATTTATTATTCTTTTATACATGTTTCCAGTGTTGTAAATTGTTTAAATGAATGTAGTTTATAATGTCCAATAAAGTTATTTATGAAGCTCTTGCTTTAAGTTTGTTGATGATTTTTATAGAACAGACCTGGCATGAATTTTCACAACAGTAACACGTACAGCATTGTGTGACTATTTCTATGTTAGCTTCAATCAACAACATAAATACTAGAAATATTTAAATGTGTGACGACACTGACAATGAAGGATCAAAAAACATGCTGATGTTAACTGGTAAATACTTTCACCTGTGGAGGTGGTGACAGTGCTCGAGATGATCCATCACTTAATCACAGTTTAATATTTATAAATTCTGATCTTAAAAGTGTTGCTACCATCACCTG
>NW_019431964.1:0-442 GCF_002814215.2 Seriola lalandi dorsalis
ATTCGGTACACTTAGCTGAAGCTAATGCAGTGTAATACCACAGTCATGCCGTAAATCCTACCTACCTTTTGAAATTGTTTCAGAGAGGTGCTGATTCAACTTTGTGATCATTTTGGAGGCTGCAGTTTGTGGTGCTATTGAATTATGTTGTGTTAAACTGACACTATTATATAATATAATAATATAATGTTATATTATTTTGTCAACTTAATTTAAATCAGGGAGAGTAGGCTATATATAACACACATACCTCTATAATATACTGCAGAATACCATTCAACAGCAGCACAAACTACATCCTCCAGACTCACCATACAGTTGAATCAACAGTTCTATAGTGTTCCTAATAAACTGCCAACTGAGTTTACGCTTTCACATCGACACTCCTTACATCCTGATTATGTCCTTGGAGGTGCACAGTTTACTACTCCACAAACTAAGT
>NW_019431965.1:0-660 GCF_002814215.2 Seriola lalandi dorsalis
ATTATAGTATGGCATAAAATGTCAAAAATATCATAGTATAGAATGGCAAAAATGGCATAAAACATAAAAAAAAATAATACTATATTAAGGCATAAAAGGTCATAAAAACGTCATAGTATGGCAATGAATACAACGACATAGTATATTAAGGCAAAAAAATGTCAAAAAACGTCATATTATAGTATGGCATAAAATGTCAAAAAAACAACATAGTATATTAAGGCAATAAAAAACGTCATAGTATGGTAAGGAATACAACGTCATAGTATAGTATGGCATAAAAATGTGAAAAATGTCATATTATAGTATGGCATAAAAATGTCAAAAAAACATCATAGTATATTAAGGCATAAAAGGTCTTAAAAACCTCATAGTATGGCAATGAATACAACGAAATAGTATATTAAGGCAAAAAAAATGTCAAAAAATGTCATAGTATAGTATGGCATAAAATTTTGAAAAATGTCATAGTATAGTATGGCATAAATTGTCAAAAAAACATCATAATATATTAGGCATAAAAGGTCTTAAAAACCTAGCACAGTAAGGCATAAAATTGTCATGGTATAGTATTGCATAAAATATCAAAAGATCATCATAGTATATTAAGGCATAAAAGGTCTTAAAACCCTCATAGTATGGCAATGAATATAACAACAT
>NW_019431966.1:0-624 GCF_002814215.2 Seriola lalandi dorsalis
AGTACACACCATGAACACAGACAAGAATTACCAGAATTTGTCAACATTTATCTCTCCCAAAATTCGATGTAAACTGTGAAGGATATGTCAGCATTTTACTGAACAACAAAGTTGCAGCATGTTTATATAATGTTAGTAGATATTTAGATGTTTCCGTATTGGTAGGTCACATCAGTATTATATCTATGCCCCCAAAGAAACATGGTAATACTTTACCTTCAAATCTCTCTATCAACATGCTGAGACCCCATTCTGTTAATTTATTACAAACAAACTCATCCATGTCCAGGAACAGAAACTGAAAGGTAAACAAATGACAATATTTAAACAATCATCAATGCTTGTCAGTTAAAATAAATTACATTTAATTGAATCTTGACGTGTGAAAACAAAAACCTGTTGAATGTATACTAACCTGAAAAATCAACTGTTTCAACAGTACACTATCCAAACATATACATTGAGTGATGATGTCTGTAAATCAGTAACTCATGCAGGTTTCAACACATCTTAAATAATTATTCACTATTACAACATCCAGAAATGTTGGACATAGGTTCAGGGATTTAGCATGTGAATAGGTGGGTGGAAATCCACACACACAATCCACAATAGCAAACACAG
>NW_019431967.1:0-788 GCF_002814215.2 Seriola lalandi dorsalis
TGCCATTCTATACTATGACATTTTTTAACATTTTTATGCCACGCTATACTATGTCGTTTTTTCACACATTTATGCCATGCTATACTATGACATTTCTTGACCTTTTTTTGCCATGCTATACTTTCAAATTATTTTGCCATACTGTACTATGTCGTTTTTTCACAATTTTATGCCATGCTATACTATGACATTTTTTTGCCTTTTTATGCCATGCTATACTATGTCGTTTTTTTACACTTTTATGCCATGTTATACTATGTCGTTTTTTTGCCTTGTTATGCCATGCTATACTATGTCGTTTTTTTACACGTTTATGCCATGCTATACTATGAGATTTTTTTGCCTTTTTATGCCATGCTATAATATGTCGTTTTTTACATTTTTATGCCATGCTATAATATGTCGTTTTTTACACTTTTATGCCATGCTATACTATGACATTTTTTTGCCTTTTTATGCCATGCTATAATATGTCGTTTTTTACACTTTTATGCCATGCTATACTATGACATTTTTTGACTTTTTATGCCATGCTATACTAAGACATTTTTTGACATTTTTATAAAATGCTATTCTATGACATTTCTTTACACTTTTATGCCATGCTATACTATGACATTTTTTTACCTTTTTATGCCATGCTATACTATGTCGTTTTTTGCACTTTTATGCCATGCTATACTATGACATTTTTTAACATTTTTATGCCATGCTGTACTATGTCATTTTTTCACAATTTCGTGCCACGCTATACTATGACATTTTTTGACACTTTTATGCCATGCTAT
>NW_019431968.1:0-560 GCF_002814215.2 Seriola lalandi dorsalis
TAGGGTGGCATAATAATCCCAAAGAACATCATTGTATAGTATGTCATAAAAATATCCAAAAACGTCATAGTATAGCATGGCATAAAACGTCAAAAAAACATCATAGTATATTATGGCTTAAAAGGTCATAAATACGTCATAGTATGGTAAAGAATGAAAGGAAATAGTATTTTAAGGCATAAAAATGCCAAAAAAACGTCATATTATAGTATGTCATAAAAATGTCAAAAAACGTCATAGTATAGCATGGCATAAAACGTCAAAAAAACACCATAGTGTATTAAGGCATAAAAATTCATAAAAACGTCATAGTATGGTACAGAATAAGATTACATAGGATAGGGAGGTATAATGATCCCAAAAAACATCATATTATAGTATGTCATAAAAATGTCAAAAAACGTCATAGTATAGCATGGCATAAAACGTCAAAAAACATCATAGTATATTATGGCATAAAAGGTCATAAAAACGTCATAGTATGGTAAAGCATCAAAGGAAATAGTATTTTAAGGCATAAAAATCCCAAAAAACATCATTGTATAGTATGTCATAAAAAT
>NW_019431969.1:0-620 GCF_002814215.2 Seriola lalandi dorsalis
TATAGTAAGGCATAAACACGCCATAGTATAGTAAGTCATAAAACGTCATAGTATAGTAAGGCATAAAATGTCATAGTATAGTAAGTCATAAAACGTCAAAAAAGGTCATAGTATAGTAAGGCATAAAATGTAAAAAAAACCATCATAGTATAGTAAGGCATAAAATGTAAAAAAATGTCATACTATAGTAAGGCATAAAAACATCAAATAATGTCGTAGTATAGTAAGGCATAAAACGTCATAGTATAGTAAGGCATAAAACGTCATGGTGTATAGTGAGGTATAAAAACGGCATAGTATATTAAGGCATAAAAAGTCATGAAAACGTTATACTTTAGTAAGGCATAAAAACATCAAATAACGTCATAGTATAGTAAGGCATAAACGTCATAGTATAGTGAGGTATAAAAACAGCATAGTATATTAAGGCATAAAAAGTCATGAAAACGTTATACTTTAGTAAGGCATAAAAACGTCAAATAATGTCATAGTATAGTAAGGCATAAACACGCCATAGTATAGTAAGTCATAAAACGTCATAGTATATTAAGGCATAAAATGTCAAAAAAGTCATAGTATAGTAAGGCATAATAATGGCATAGTATAGTAAGGCGTAAAAC
>NW_019431970.1:0-639 GCF_002814215.2 Seriola lalandi dorsalis
CTGTGAACCTGCCCTTTAACTATCCCATAATTACAATATTCAGATATCTTAGGAAGTGAAAATTTTAATTAGGGGTTTTGCAGAATTGTCCAACACCAATATTGTTGTTTTGCAACGAGCTTGTTTTTCTTTTCCCAAATTCTCGAGGCATTTATTCCTAATGGTCCCTGTTTTAAAAGGGCGATTATTCACATTTCAGGAAGAAGCCACTGTGTTTCCTTATCCACTCATCAGTACCACTGCATCAGCACTGTCGCTACAACAGGACTTAATCACACTCACCACTTTCTTTGTTCTCAGTCAGTGAAACTTCACATTTCCTGTGCAGATGTTTCACTTTTAATAACTTCTGGGGGCTCAAAGGTTTGACAGGTTTGATCTGTCCTATCAGCCGGTTTAATGTGAAACACTTTCTGGGTTTCTCTGCTAGTTTGACAGTAAAAACAGAAACGGTTGCTGTGTATGATATGACTGAAGAAATGTACATTATGCTGAATTTACCATGTGAACCATCGTCAACATTATGACCCAGCTTTCATGAGTAACCAGGCTATTTGTGCACAGAGATAGCAAACTCTCTCAGTATGTCGTAATGCAGAGAGGCTAAAATGTAGCATTTTATCTAGTAAAAGCAATTAG
>NW_019431971.1:0-570 GCF_002814215.2 Seriola lalandi dorsalis
AAATACATCATAGTATAATAAGGCATAAAATGTCATAAAAAAGTCACAGTATGTCAAGTCATGAGACGAAATTATATAATTAAGCATAAAAAAGCCAAATAAGATCTTAGTATAGTATGGCAGAAAAATGACAGAAAACGTCATAGTATAGTATGGCATAAAATTTCAAAAATACATCATAGTATAATAAGGCATAAAGTGTCATAAAAACGTCATAGTATCGTCAGGCATGATCCGAAATAATATAATTAGGCATAAAATTTCAAAAATACATCAAAGCATATTAAGGCATAAAACGTCATAAAAAAGTCACAGTATGTAACGGCATGAGACGAAATTATGTAATTAGCCATACAAATGCCAAATAAGATCTTAGTATAGAATTGCATGAAATGTCAAAAATACATCATTGTATATTAAGGCATGAAAGTTCATGAAAACGTTACAGTATGGTCAGGCATGAGATGAAATAATATAATTAGCCATAAAAACGCCAAAAAAGATCTTAGTATAGTATGGCAGAATAATTACAAAAAACATCATAGTATAGTATGGCATAAAATGTCAAAA
>NW_019431972.1:0-606 GCF_002814215.2 Seriola lalandi dorsalis
TAATTATCCCATTTTATTTATTGTCCGACATGCTTAATTTTAAATCATTTGTGTGTGTGTGTGTGTGTGTGTGTGCGTGTGTTTGTGTGTGCGCGCGCGCGCTCGCTCTGCAGAGTGATCTGTCCCTCACCAGACTACCCATCCTCTAAGATGTCCCAGTCCGCTGTTACTGAAGAAGGAGGCACCTTTGAGCACCTGTGGAGCTCCCTGTGAGTCAACAACATCTGCTGATGACTCTTTTACTTTCCATGTCATTAACATATTTTCCAAATAACTTAATGGTTTTATTACAGAGTTCCTAAATCCATAGAGTATCCTTTATTTTAATACCAGTTAAGCAGTCTATATAGCATGCAAGGAAAAACTGTTTTTTATACGCTGGATGACATTTAAAGAAAATCTGAATATTTATTTGAGCATCTGTGGTGCAGACATAATCAAAAACACAGTCAAATGTGAACAAATACCTGCTTTTTAAACCACATATGTTCATCTGTGTCCTTTTAATGATTGCTACACCCTAGAAACATTTAGATTTTTTTCAAACAAGGTTCACTTGTTAATGTTGCAAGGAGAACATCTCTGACATTACAGTTTTCGTAAACA
>NW_019431973.1:0-863 GCF_002814215.2 Seriola lalandi dorsalis
CTTTCTTTCTTTCTTTCTTTCTTTCTTTCCTTCTTTCTCTCTCTCTTTCTTTCTTTCTTTCTTTCTTTCTTTCTCTCTTTCTTTCTTTCTTTCTTTCTTTCCTTCTTTCTCACTTTCTTTCTTTCTTTCCTTCTTTCTCACTTTCTTTCCTTCTTTCTCTTTTTCTTTCTTTCTTTCTTTCTTTCTTTCTTTCCTTCTTTCTCTCTCTCTTTCTTTCTTTCTTTCTTTCTTTCCTTCTTTCTCTTTCTCTCTTTCTTTTTCTTTCTCACTTTCTTTCCTTCTTTCTCTTTCTCTCTTTCTTTCTTTCTTTCTTTCTTTCTTTCTTTCTCACTTTCTTTCCTTCTTTCTCTCTTTCTTTCTTTCCTTCTTTCTCACTTTCTTTTTTTCTTTCCTTCTTTCTCACTTTCTTTCCTTCTCTCTCTTTCTCTCTTTCTTTCTTTCTTTCTTTCTCACTTTCTTTCCTTCTTTCTCTTTCTCTCTTTCTTTCTTTCTTTCCTTCTTTCTCACTTTCTTTCTTTCCTTCTCTCTTTCTCTCTTTCTTTCTTTCTTTCTTTCTCACTTTCTTTCCTTCTTTCTCTTTCTCTCTTTCTTTCTTTCTTTCTTCCGTCTCCTGAACAAAGCGGTCGTGGTGTCTAGCTGCTGGTTGCCTGGTAACGAGTCCTGGGAGACCTGAAGTCCAGATGAACGAGGGGACAGTAAACGCTGCACCTGCAGACCCTGCCAACAGGCTTTGTTCAAACACACAAAACTTTATTTAACATGCAGGTCCACAACTCAGACAGTGTGCAGTGAGACTGAATGATGTTCCTGTTCATTCATCTGTTCACTGCCACATCACCAATACAAAAATAATAATATGATAT
>NW_019431974.1:0-685 GCF_002814215.2 Seriola lalandi dorsalis
TACCTTGTCCTTGCCCAATGTCAGCTGGGATTGGCTCCGGGACCCCCAAAGCTTTAATATCCCTGTTGTTGACACTGTTGGAACAAACACAACCACAACAGGTACACAGTGAGTGAAAAATAATCTGGTTTTGTCTGAGTTAGCTTTATTAAACCCAACAGTAATGATCCCAGATGAGTCTCACCCAGCTGAATATAAACTCATCCTATATCAATAAGCCTGATTAGTGGGTTAGTCAGTGAACTTTGTGATCAACCAGAGCTTTACAGTCTCAAAATGTATAAACAACCTGCCTCTCAACCAATCAGGGTCCTCATTTATAAACAGGACTTGAAAGGGGCGTACGCTGGTTCCCACACAGAAGTTAGGTTCTATAAAAAGAAACTTGATGGAAAGAATGTGTGCACATGTATGGAAACTCTAAAACTGTGTGTACAAACTGGGGAAATTGGTGAATTGAAGCCAGATTGTAGAAATTAAAGGCATCATTATATGTATGATGATGCCTCTCACACATTTGATTTCACTTCATACCGCAGGTTACTTAAAGATCCACTGTATCACAAATATTCAAACCTGCATGTTATTTGTTCTTGTGCTGGTGAGCCAGAGCTAATCCATTAGCACATTTCAATTATAAAAGATATGACAATGCAAATTTCAAATCAAATTCTGCTCAGTGTTT
>NW_019431975.1:0-497 GCF_002814215.2 Seriola lalandi dorsalis
ACATAGTATAGTAAGGCATAAAAACGACATAGTATAGTAAGGCATAAAAAGTAATTAAACCAACATAGTATAGTAAGGCATAAAAACAACATAGAATAGTAAGGCATTAAAAGTCATAAAAACGACATAGTATAGCAAGGCATAAAAATTCATAAAAACGACATAGTATAGTAAGGCATAACAAGTCAAAAAAAAAAGTATAATAGGGCATAAAAAGTCACAAAAACGACATAGTATAGTAAGGCAAAAAAAGCAATTAAAACGACATAGTATAGTAAGGCATAAAAAGTGACTAAAACGACATAGTATAGCAAGGCATAAAAATTCATAAAAACGACATAGTATAGTAAGGCATAACAAGTCAAAAAAAAAAAGTATAATAGGGCATAAAAAGTCACAAAAACGACATAGTATAGTAAGGCAAAAAAAGTGATTAAAACGACATAGTATAGTAAGGCATTAAAATTCATAAAAACGACATAGTATAGTAAGGCATA
>NW_019431976.1:0-653 GCF_002814215.2 Seriola lalandi dorsalis
TGTCGGCGTTCACCACGCCGACCAGCGAAGACGCTGACCCCTGACCTCCTGTATACACACCAACACTAACACCTACACAACCTGAACTACACACTATTTACAACATCTACAGAAAAATTTAGAAAAGATAGAAAACCTCGAAAAATCTCACAAAACGCTCTCTGCAGCACCACGCTCCTCTCACTCCGCCATTCACTCAGAGAGAGAGAGAGATAGAGAGAGAGAGAGAGAGAAAGAGAGAGAGAGAGAGACGGAGAGACAGAGAGGGAGGGAGAGAGAGAGAGACAGAGAGACAGAGAGAGAGAGACGGAGAGACAGAGAGAGACAGAGAGAAAGAGAGAGAGAGAGAGAGAGACGGAGAGACAGAGAGAGACAGAGAGAAAGATAGAGAGAGAGAGAGAGACGGAGAGACAGAGAGGGAGGGAGAGAGAGAGAGAGAGAGACTTTTGACTTAAACACAACTTTATTTGGGACCTTATCAATAACATCCTTAAACTCTTCCACTAGGTCAAATAATCAAAATGTTACTGCAAACAGAAAGAAAAATAATAAATAAATAAAACAAAACAAAACAAAAACAAAAACAAGAAAACTCCCATTCACACACTCTCTCACACACTAAGGGGTAAAACTAGCTAAGCTAAGCTAAGCTA
>NW_019431977.1:0-605 GCF_002814215.2 Seriola lalandi dorsalis
CTATCACGTTTCTTTTTTACATTTTTATGCCTTACTATACTATGACGTTTTATCACATTTTCATTTCTTGATGAACTATGATGTTTTTTGACATTTTCATGCCTAACTATACTATGACGTTTTTTTACATTTTTATGCCTTACTATGCTATTACATTTTTATACCATACTCTACTATGATGTTTTTTAACATTTTTATACCATACTCTACTATGACGTTTTTTGACATTTTTATACCATACTCTACTATGACGTTTTTTGACATTTTTATACCATACTCTACTATGACTTTTTTTTGACATTTTCATGCCTTACTATACTATGACATTTTTTGACATTTTTATGCCTTACTATAGTATGAAATTTTTATGCAATACTCTCTTATGACGTTTTTTGACATTTTTATGCATTACTATACTATGACGTTTTTTGACATTTTCATGCCTTGCTATACTATGACGTTTTTTGACATTTTTATGGCTTGCTATACTATGATGTTTTTTGACATTTTTATGCCTAACTATACTATGACATTTTTTGACATTTTCATGCCTTGCTATACTATGACGTTTTTTGACATTTTTATGGCTTGCTATACTATGATGT
>NW_019431978.1:0-367 GCF_002814215.2 Seriola lalandi dorsalis
ATAAAAGGTGATAGTATAATAAGCTAAAAAAAAGTCATAGTATATAGTAAGGAATAAAAAGCCATAAAAACATCATATTATAGTAAGGCATAAAACGTCATAAAAAAGTCATAGTTTAGTAAGGCATAAAAATTTCATAGTATACTAAGGCATGAAACGTCAAAATACATCATAGTGTATTAAGGCATAAAAGGTCATAAAAACATCATAGTATTTTCAGGCATCAAACGAGATAGTATAGTAAGGCATAAAAATGAAAAAAAAGATCTTAGTATAGGATGGTAGAAAAATACCAAAAAATGTCATAGTATAGTATTGCATAAAATGTCAAAAATACATCAATTTATATTAAGGCATAAAAGGTCAT
>NW_019431979.1:0-546 GCF_002814215.2 Seriola lalandi dorsalis
AGGGATAAAGATGTCATAGTATTTTGACGCCTATAAAGTGAGAAAAATGACATAGTATAAAATGGTGAAAAAATGTGAAAAAACGGCATAGTATAGTATGGCAAAAAAAATGAAAAAATGGCATAGAGTAATGAGGCATAAAAACATTGAAAAACGTCATATTATACTAAAATATGAAGACGTCATAGTACAGTAAGGCCTTAAAAGTGAAATAAACTACAGAGTATACTATAGCAAAAAAGGTGAAAAAACGGCATAGTATAGTATGGCAAAAAAATGAAAAAATGGCATACTATATTAAGGCATAAAAACATCAAAAAACGTCATAATATGGTAAGGGATAAAGATGTCATAGTATTTTGACGCCTATAAAGTGAGAAAAATGACATAGTATAAAATGGTGAAAAAAAGTGAAAAAACGGCATAGTATAGTATGGCAAAAAAAGGAAAAATGGCATAGTTTAATGAGGCATAAAACATCAAAAAACGTCATAATATACTAAGGGATAAAGATGTCATTGTATATTAAAACCTAAAAAGTGAGAA
>NW_019431980.1:0-585 GCF_002814215.2 Seriola lalandi dorsalis
ATGACTTTTTATGTCTTAATAAAGTATGATGGTTTTATGACTTTTTATGCCTTACTATACTACGACTTTTTATGCCTTGTTATACTATGACGTTTTTATGACTTTTTATACCTCACTATATAATAACTTTTTTTTACCTTACTATACTATGACGTTTTTATGACTTTTTATGCCTTGTTATACTATGACGTTTTTATGAATTTTTATACCTCACTATATGATGACTTTTTTTTGCCTTACTATAATATGACGTTTTTTTGACTTTTTATGCCCTACTATACTATGACGTTTTTATAACTTTTTATGCCCTACTATACTATGACCTTTTTTTTAATTTTTATGCCCTACTATACTATGACGTTTTTATGACTTTTTACGCCTTGTTATACTATGACGTTTTTTTGACTTTTTATGCCCTACTATACTATGACCTTTTTTTTAATTTTTATGCCCTACTATACTATGACGTTTTTATGACTTTTTACGCCTTGTTATACTATGACGTTTTTTTGACTTTTTATGCCCTACTATACTATGACCTTTTTTTTAATTTTTATGCCCTACTATACTATGACGTTTTTATGA
>NW_019431981.1:0-531 GCF_002814215.2 Seriola lalandi dorsalis
CCTCCTTTTTATTGGTGAAAAAAACAGGGACAGAGGGGCAGGGCTTTCTCGCCAGCATTAGCATTAACCAATAGATTGCAAATATACAATGGTGGGCTAGCTAGCATTTGCATTAGCACTAATCATCAGGATTAGCTTCTTTTCTACAATAATGATGATGACTACAATTATCATGCTGGCAATGACATACATGGCTATACAGTATATAGGCATGCCCCCCATTTTCATTAGCTCTAGCGTTAGCAGCTGTCTTAGTGGCATTTTTCATTGATGAATGAATTTAACAATTTTATAATTTTTAACAAATAAAACAGTAATTTGTCTTCACAGAAATGGGAAATAAATGTAATTATTATTATTGGCATAATGCATAAAATAGCAGTTTGGCTGTTAATTCACAGATCATTTCTGTCATTTTACAGACTTTTGTTCACAGTTTAAAACATTATCGATCAACATCAACATTAAAGGACCTTGTGAAATATGGTCTCTAAAGACACATGGCAGCATCATGTTTAATATTTATATGAT
>NW_019431981.1:551-995 GCF_002814215.2 Seriola lalandi dorsalis
CATAATGCATAAAATAGCAGTTTGGCTGTTAATTCACAGATCATTTCTGTCATTTTACAGACTTTTGTTCACAGTTTAAAACATTATCGATCAACATCAACATTAAAGGACCTTGTGAAATATGGTCTCTAAAGACACATGGCAGCATCATGTTTAATATTTATATGATTTAGATTCTCTGCTCATGTGAATCCTCCCACAGTGTTTGATTAGCAGCTGTAACCACAGTGACTGATAAAACAGGAAGTAGCAGAATCCATGTGATATGAAGCTGTGGTTTGAAAACCACTTCCCTCCTCTTTGAAGAGGAGTCAGATATCTGTGTTCAGGTTTTTGTACAGCCTCTTCTACACTTTGTATCACTGTGTTTCTAGAGCACAGTAGTAGAGAGCTGTGTCGTTCAGGGTTAGTCTGCTGATGGTCAGTTCAGTTGATGTGCCTGTT
>NW_019431981.1:2390-2784 GCF_002814215.2 Seriola lalandi dorsalis
GCGGCTCAGGATGAATTTGGGGCTGTGGTTTCCATCCTGTTTGTACCAGTAGAGATATGGAGTTGTTGAACTGCTGTTATATCCACAGTCAAGTGTTACTGCTTCTCCTTCAGTAGCGGTCACGTCTCCTTTTGGTTGCAGCACGTTTTCTTTTTGTGCTCTGCATTCTGTAAAACACCAACAAACAGTATCAGTGTGCTGTTACAGAATCATGTCAGTGTTGGATTGATGTCACAGAAACAGTAGTGTTCATACCAAGGCACATAGCAGCCAGCAGCACTGAGATGAACAGAGGCATCATGTCTGCAGTGTTGAGTCACTGTGAGCTACAGCAAGTATAAAGCAGGCTGTGGTCTCTCAGTTTAGTCTTCATCAACACTAAGATGGTGGATCA
>NW_019431982.1:0-787 GCF_002814215.2 Seriola lalandi dorsalis
ATGTTTTTTTCATTTTTAAGCCATACTATACTATGATGTTTTTTTTTATTTTTATGCCATACTAAACTATGACGTTTTATGCCATACTATACTATGACGTTTATTTTTTCATTTTTATGCCTTACTATACTATGACGTTTTTTTTTTAATTTTTATGCCTTACTACACTATGACGTTTTTTTTTTTTATTTTTATGCCATACTATACTATGATGTTTTTTTCATTTTTAAGCCATACTATACTATGACGTTTTTTTCATTTTTATGCCATACTATACTATGATGTTTTTTTCATTTTTAAGCCATACTATACTATGACATTTTTTTTCATTTTTAAGCCATAATATACTATGACATTTTTTTTCATTTTTATGCCTTACTATACTATGACGGTTTATTTTTATTTTGTATGCCATACTATACTATGACGTTTATTTCATTTTTATGCCATACTATACTATGACGTTTTTTTCATTTTTATGCCATACTATACTATGACATTTTTTTTCATTTTTATGCCATACTATAATATGAGGTTTTTTTTTTATTTTTTATGCCATACTATACTATGACGTTTTTTTTTCATTTTTATGCCATACTATGACATTTTTTTTCATTTTTAAGCCATACTATACTATTACGTTTTTTTCATTTTTATGCCATACTATACTATGACGTTTTTTTTTCATTTTTATGCCATACTATACTATGACGTTTTTTTCATTTTTATGCCACACTATACTATGAAGTTTTTTTCATTTTTATGCCATACTATAGTATGACGTTTT
>NW_019431983.1:0-3705 GCF_002814215.2 Seriola lalandi dorsalis
TAATGCTTATTATTTCCTCATTTAATGGGAATGGGTTGAGAGACAAGGCTAGAAGACTGCAAATCCTGATGGTGTGTGAAGCAGATATTATATGTCTACAAGAGACGCACTGGGATGAAAGTAGCATGAGGGATGCTAAGAGAGAATGGATGGGTGAACTGTATGTGAACAATGGGGGGGTGAAATCAAGAGGGGTAGCGATTCTTGTGAAGAAAGGAGTGATTGAGAATGTGAGGAAATTGGAATAACATTTGGAAACAAAGGGAAACGGTTTCAATTAATTAATATCTACGCACCAAATGAGGAAACAGAGAGAAGGGTATTTTTTAATAGGATGGGGAGGTTGTGTGGTAGCAACAGTATAATTGTGGGTGATTTTAATGTGTGGTGTGCGAGGTTGGATGCATCTTCCAATGCGTGTTTTAAAAGTGACACCTCGAGAGGCGTGTTGAAAGAGATGATGGAAGAGAGGGGGATGATTGATGTGTGGAGAGAAAGGAATCCAGAAAGGAGGGTTTTCTCAAGGAGGCAAGTGGTGATGGGGGTGCTAAAACAAAGTAGGATTGATTTAGTTTTGGGAGCAAGGGGTGTAGTAGACTGGATAAGAGATATAGAGTATAAAGTCACAACATTAAGTGATCACATGGTGGTTAAGTTTAAGTTAAATCAACAAAGAGAAAGAAGAGGAGGGGGTGTGTGGTGCTTGAATGGGGGGTTAATAAGTGATTAAAAATATAAAAAGAATATGAGGGAGTGGATAAAAATGAGGAAGGAAGATAATTTGTATGTGGAAGATATAGGGAAGTGGTGGGAGAGTATGAAGAAAGTGTCATGTCCAAGAGATTATGTTAAGTTATTTTTGTGTTGTCCTGTCTTTATGCTGTCTCGTGACTTCCTGTTTTATTTTGAAATCTTACTTCCCTCTTGTTTCAGATAACTGGCTCCCCCCCCCCTGTGTGTGTCCCACCTGTCTGATTGCCTGCCCCTCCCTGATTGTCTCCACCTGTGTCCCCTTACCTTGTGTGTATTTAGAGTCTGTGTCTCCCTGTGTCCCGTGCTAGTTCGTCTTGTTTGTTACAGTCAGCCAAGCCATTTCACACCATAGCCAAGCCACGTCAGGTACCTTTGTATGTTTGTGTTATCCTGGTTATTTTCTCATGAACGTGTTTTTCCTCTATCAAGAGCGATTTTTTGTTAGTAGTTTTTTGCCTCCTAAGAGAGTGTTTTTTGTTGTTACTTTATCAATAAAGATTGTTTATTTTTTTGGATCTTTTGGTCTTGAGTCGTGCGTTTGGGTTCACTTCCCTGTCCAGTCGTGACATTACGAACTAGCCAGCATGAACCCAGCCGACTCAGACCAGTTAACGGCAGCCGTTCGCTCCCAAAACGCTCGCCTGAATCAGCAGGAGGACCAGATGTCCTCCCTGCATAGCGGAATGAAGGGGCTGGCGAGCGGCCAAGAGGACTTCAAGACGGCTATTGTTACCCAGGTAAACCTCCTGGCAGCACAAGTTCATCAGGTCCTCACTCACCTCACGAAGGACTCCTCCTCTCCGGACACCGCTGCCTCATCACCACCGATGGCTGCTGGAGTTCCGTCGGGCTTGTTATCCCATGCCTCAGCCTACCGCCTCGCTGCTCCCGAACAGTTTTCCGGTGAATCTGGAGGATGCCAACCATTTCTTGTAGACTGTGAAATGCATTATGAACACTCGCCATCAGCCTTCCCTACTGAGCGATCCAAAGTGGCATTCATGATTTCACATCTCACCGGAAGGGCGAGAGCGTGGGCCACGGCTGAGTGGTCTCGAGACTCTTCGTCCTGTGGATCCCTCGAGGAATTCCAGCAGGCTCTCAGGAGAGCCTTTGATCCCCTGTCATCTGACCGAGAAAAGGCACGGGAGTTGAGCTGCATTAAGCAAGGTATGGACTCTGTGAGTGACTATGCCATCCGCTTTCGCACCCTCGCCACTGGCAGCGGGTGGAATCGCACGGCACTTTATGACATTTTTTTAAAGGGACTCTGTGACCAGATTCAGGACTTGTTAGTACCCATTGACCTTCCAAAGGATTTGGACGCACTAATTTTTCTGGCCATCAGAACGGACAATCGATTACAGGACCGTCATCGAAGCCGTAACCGAATGACGTCACGGGCTGGCTGTCATCAGGGACCCGCTGCAGCTCCTACATCCAGCGGACGGAGTTCCTCACGTCTTCCATCACCGCCTCCACGGAGAAGAGCTCCCTCCGAGGAGGGAGAGGAGCCCATGCAGTTGGGACGAGCCAAATTGTCCCCCGAGGAGCGCCGTCGTCGGCTGCAGGAGGGCAGATGCTTCTATTGCGGGCAGCAGGGCCACCTTCTAGCTGCTTGTCCGGCAAAAGGGCAGGCTCGCCAGTAGATGGGAGGGTTCTACTGGCGAGCCGTTTTTCTCCCGCTGATCCTTCCCCACGAGTTCCCACAGAAGTCCAGGTAAAGCACCATGAGAATACAGTTTGTCTAGGGGCACTTATTGATTCAGGGGCAGACGAGAGCCTCATGGATTGGAATCTGGCCACTAAACTGAAACTGAAAACTGAACCATTATCCCGACCTATAGAGGCCAGTGCCCTAGATGGGAGCCCGCTATTTCGCGTCACTCATGTGACTGAGCCATTGTCTGTGATAATTGATAATCATCATGACCTTATGTGTTTTCATTTGTATCACTCCACCCAGCACTCTCTCATTTTGGGCTTCCCATGGTTAAAGGAACATAACCCACATATTGACTGGGGAACCGGGAGGGTTGTTAACTGGGGCGAGAGTTGTATGGACAATTGTTTAAAGTCAGGTCATGACCCAAGCGTGAGGACTGTGTTTAATACTGTTTCTGTTAATTGTGACACTAACTCCGACACTCCCGACCTGGATCGTGTGCCACACTGTTACCATGATTTGAGTGAGGTCTTTAGCAAGAGTAAGGCTACTTCTCTTCCTCCCCACAGACCGTATGACTGTCCTATTGATTTAATTCCGGGGGCCCCCATTCCTAAGGGGAGACTGTACTCCATCTCTGGTCCTGAAAGGAAGGCCATGACAGACTATATTGAATCCTCCTTAGAGGCGGGTCTCATTCGCCCCTCTTCTTCTCCGGCTGGGGCGAGGTTCTTCTTTGTGGGGAAGAAAGATGGCTCTCTTCGACCCTGTATTGACTATAGCCCACTCAATGACATTACCGTCAAGAATCGGTACCCTCTGCCACTCATGTCCTCAGCGTTTGAACAGCTTCAACAGGCCCACATATTCACCAAACTGGACTTAAGAAATGCCTATCACCTGATTCGCATCCGAGAGGGGGATGAATGGAAGACAGGCTTCAACACCCCCAGTGGCCATTATGAATATTTGGTGATGCCTTTTGGGTTAACTAACGCTCCTGCTGTCTTTCAAAGCATGATTAATGATGTGCTTAGAGACTTTTTGAATCACTTTGTCTATGTGTATTTGGATGATATTCTAATCTATTCTCCAGATTCAGACTCTCATGTGCATCATGTACGTCAAGTTCTCCAGCGGTTGTTGGAGAACCAATTGTATATTAAAGCAGAGAAAAGTGTGTTTCATGCCGACACTGTGTCTTTCCTTGGCTTGGGGGGTTAATAAGGGATGAAAAATATAAAAAGAATATGAGGGAGTGGATAAAAATGAGGAAGGAAGATAAT
>NW_019431984.1:0-366 GCF_002814215.2 Seriola lalandi dorsalis
ATTTTTATGCCTTACTATACTATGACATTTTATGCCTTACTATACTATGGCGTTTTTTCACCTTTTTATGCCTCACTATCCTATGACCTTTTATGCCTTACTATACTATGACGTTTTTTCACCTTTTTATGCCTTACTATACTATGACGTTTTATGCCTTACTATATTATGACATTTTTTCACCTTTTTATGCCTTACTATACTATGATGTTTTATGCCATTTTTATGCCTTACTATACTATGACGTTATTTGACTTTTTTATGCATTACTATATTATGATGTTTTATGCCATTTTTATGCCTTACTGTACTATGACATTTTATGCCTTACTATACTATGGCGTTTATTCACCTTTTTATGCCTCA
>NW_019431985.1:0-366 GCF_002814215.2 Seriola lalandi dorsalis
ACAGGAAGCAGCACCACAAAAATAATTCAGTTTGTAGTAAAGAGACAATTAAACAAAGAGTTTTCACCAGACCAGTGACAGATCATCACCACACCTGACACATACAGAGCACAGCTCAGTGAGACGCCAACCAGCAGCAGCGACAGGTGCAGATCTAGAAGTGCGAGTATGAAGGAACATGTTACAGGCGCCTTCTTCACACCAGTCACTGTGCTGAGTCTCTGCTGCTGCCGTCTGCAAACCACAGAGGGGGAATCACTCTGACAGGCTGATGACAGCAGGTCTGTTTGAAACTGTTGAAGCACGTGACTGTTGCCATCTCATTTCCTGAAAAGTCGGCTTTCGAGGAAACATATATATCACAAG
>NW_019431986.1:0-568 GCF_002814215.2 Seriola lalandi dorsalis
TCTGTTCATGTCACGTTCATGCCATGTTCATGTTTGGATTTTGGATTTTTGTTTAATAAACCTGCCTGCACCGACAGGGGCAGACCAGTCACAAAGTCGAGGGAGATGTCAGACCAGGGGCGCTGTGGCACAGGCAGCGGCTGGAGAAGTCCGGCACTGGGTGCTGACTTACTCTTATTGCGTTCACACACAGGGCAAGCAATTACAAAATAAAACAGGAAGTGCAAAAACTCCAAAACAAAACTAACAAAAAGTGTCTGCCATAGCAAACCATGACACCTTCATGCTTTTAAATATGGATATTGACTATTACAAAATAATGCAAGAACCCAAACGCTGGCAGACTCTTTGAATTAACAATGGATTCCCATGGTCATAGGTGTAATTTAAGTGGGCATTCACTGATATATGCTTTTGAATACAATTAGACAGCATAAGGTAAGAATTAGCATAGCATTTTATCACAAATCACAAAAAAGCATATTGAGTGACAACGTATGTGTGTCACTCTTACAGTAATAAACCACATATACTGATGATTCTTTCTTGCAGTTTTATTTCCTGGATC
>NW_019431987.1:0-640 GCF_002814215.2 Seriola lalandi dorsalis
TGTGTGTGTGTGTGTTGTTGTTGTGTGATAAAGCATTTTCCTGCTTTCTTCCCAGTGCATGCTGGGATACATTTCAGTACTTTGAATCTTTAATGTGATGAAAAAAAGTTTGCTACATTTCATCCAGAATCACAAAGTTTGAATGTAGAAGTCACATAAATGTAAAACTAATAAGATTCACCCTGAAATTACAGAGAAGAGCTTTAAATTGTTGGTGTGGACATTAACCTTTATAATAACAAGCTACATTTTTAATTACAGATAATTACTGTCATTTTACACAGATTTGTCTGTAATTTAAGAAAGCAGAAAAAATACTGTATAAATAAAACAGTAATTTGTCTTTACAGAAATGGGAAATAAATGTAATTAATTATTATTGGCATAATGCTTAAAATAGAAGTTTGGCTGTTAATTCTCAGATCATTTCTGTCATTTTACAGACTTTTTTTACACAATTTTAAAAAACAGAAAATTACTGTAAAATTCTCAGTTATTTTTACAATGCAGCTAAAGTTGCAGATATCACGGGTCTGATCGAGCTGCTTCTTCCCTCCAGGTTATAACATGTGAAATGTGTCCAGATGCTGAAGATGGAGCAGGTTGAATTACTTTTTCCTTTGTTTTCCAGCACTCTCTC
>NW_019431989.1:0-489 GCF_002814215.2 Seriola lalandi dorsalis
CCATCGATCCTCATGGGAAATGTCAACTCCCTGGCTAAAAGTGTGATGAACCAGCACCCTGATGTATTCATTGCAATATCGGGGGGGATTTTAACCATGTCACTCTCACCTCTCACCTGACTGGCTTCACTCAGTATGTTGACTGTCCCACAAGGGAAAATAAGACACTTGATCTGTTGTATGCAAATATCAAGGAGGCCTACCCTGCTTCAGCTCTACCACCACTTGACAGATCAGATCATAATCTGTTTTTTCTTCAGCCTTCCTACAAGCATACAATGTCCATTTTTACTGCTATGCCGATGACACACAACTTTATCTACCAATCAGACCCTGTGACCAATCCAACATAGTAACCGTTCACAACTGTCTTACTGAAATAAAATACTGGATGTCAGACAATGTCTTACAATTAGACCTGCAAAAACAACACAAATCCTTGAAAATTTTGTTTAATTGACAATTTCCATGAAGCCCTCAGCCAAAAAT
>NW_019431990.1:0-545 GCF_002814215.2 Seriola lalandi dorsalis
TAAGTATGTAAAATTGTCCGTCGTTATGCAGACATGGTTCTCTTCATGGAGATCCCAGCTGGTCAAAGTCTTCATTAATGAAATGCACTGTAAGACTCTGATACGGCTCTGCTGTACGGCCTGGCCAGATGTCAGTTGTCGTAGCGAAAAACTCGCTGTTTTCAGCTCCGCTGTGACTCTCATCTTGCATTTTTTTTACATCGCTCCGGTATGACAACCTGGCTAAAATATGTGTGGGAGGGCATGCTGTACCGCTTATCCAGTGTATTTATCAAAGCCATAAACCCAGGCTTGGTCACCATGCTGCGAGTCATCATATCCTTCCCTATGAACTCTGTAATTTCCCCGTGCCGTTTTGAATTACGTTACGTATGGAGGTATGCTTTCAAACATTTTGGTCAGTGATCCTTGTCGGGTGGTATTTGGGTTACTTGACACATTGGTGGTCGGCATTTTAGCCATGTAACTATCATACATGACTTTGTTGTGCTGATACAGGTTAGTAGTGTTGCCCCGTGACGTAGCAACGGTAGCAAGGCAGGTTC
>NW_019431991.1:0-491 GCF_002814215.2 Seriola lalandi dorsalis
CACAGAAATAAAACATGGAGTCTGACCTCAGAGTCTCCAGTCGACAGTCTGGACTCTCCAGAAAACCACACAGACCCTTCACTCCTGAATCCTGCAGGTCATTGTTGTGACTCAGGTACAGGTGTCTCAGGTGGGAGGGGTTGGACTTCAGAGCTGAGGCCAGAGAAGAACAGCTGATCTCTGACAAACTGCAGCCCTCCAATCTGAATAAAGAATAAAAGAAGTAGATAAAATGATTGATAATGGATCAGATATGTCCTAATAAATGATCTTTGTCTAAAATGAGTAGAGGGACTTTGTCCTTCTGTTATTGTGGATCATCATCATGTCAGCCTTCTACACACATCATCCACATGTCAGCACAACATTCATAAACCTCTTCATGTCAACACAGATTCATCAGCTGCTGCTGACCTCAGAACAGTCTGTCAATACAGAATCAATATCTTTCATATATATATATATATATATATATATATATATATATATAG
>NW_019431992.1:0-682 GCF_002814215.2 Seriola lalandi dorsalis
CACAGGTAACACAGGTAACACAGGTAACACACAGGTAACACACAGGTAACACACAGGTAACACAGGTAACACACAGGTAACACACAGGTAACACACAGGTAACACACAGGTAACACACAGGTAACACAGGTAACACAGGTAACACACAGGTAACACAGGTTACACACAGGTAACACACAGGTAACACACAGGTAACACACAGGTAACACAGGTAACACACAGGTAACACAGGTTACACACACGTTACACACAGGTAACACACAGGTAACACAGGTTACACACACGTTACACTAAGGTAACACACAGGTAACACAGGTAACACAGGTAACACAGGTAACACACATGTTGAAGCCAATACACTAATTTGTGTTTTACCTACCTATACCATATCATATTTATCATATTCATGTGAGTCATTTATAATCATGCTGTCACCTACATATCAAATCATGATGAGATACTACTGTTTATGTTGACGTGATATTGCTAAAATGATTATGATGATGCAATGATGATGTCAGGGGGTGTTAACTCTATAAGTAGACGTCACCTGAGCACAGGTAGGGGGTGTGTTTGGCTAGAGAGCGGAAGGGCAAACTATTTTTCAACCGCGTTTTGACATAAAGCGAGTTTTCTGTTTAAGATGATCTTTATTTATTTTGCTGTTGCTGTTATGCAATAA
>NW_019431993.1:0-672 GCF_002814215.2 Seriola lalandi dorsalis
CTGGCGCCGGCCTTGCGCCCAGCAAACGGAGCTAGCCGCCCACAACTTTGCCCAAATATGTCACTGTAGTTTGACCAAATTCACACTTTGCCAAATTCAGTGTGAGATTGGCTTCACACAACCTTCCAAACACTGCATGAAGCTGCTGAATGTGGTCATCCCATGAACTCGAATAGACCACAATATCATCCAAATATGCTTCACACCCTGACAAGCCAGACAAAACGGTATTTACGTCGTGTGGCGTAGTGGTCTAGGCGGGCGCCCCATGTGTGGAGGCTGCAGTCCATGCTGCAGTTGGCCCCGGTTCGAGTCCCGCATCGGATGGCCTTTGCTGCATGTCATTCCCCCTCTCTCTGCCTCCTCATTTCCTGTCTCTCTCCACTATCCTGTCCAATAAAGGCACAAAAGCCCAAAAACATATCTTTAAAAAAAAAAAACGGTATTTACTAAAGGCTGAAATGTAGCAGGCGCGTTACGCACGCCAAATGGCATCACCGTATACTGCAAGAAAGCGTCAGGGGTTACAAATGCAGAGATCTCCCTCGCTCGAGGAGTTAGCGGCACCTGCCAATACCCTTTCAACAGGTCAAGTTTCCTTACATAATTGGCACTGCCGACATGATCGACACAATCCTCAACCCTGGGAAGGGGATAACAGTCTGGCTTTGT
>NW_019431994.1:0-630 GCF_002814215.2 Seriola lalandi dorsalis
GAGTTTGATGGATGATCAATATCAGTGTGAACTCTGAGCAGTTAGCTCCCAGACAACTTTAGCTTAGCTTAGCATGAGGGAGAAAACAGCAGAGCAGCATCTCTGTTGAAGGTGACCTCTAACAACTTCAGAGCTGGATGACATGTTGTTTTTTACACTGTGCACATGATCACACAGAGACTTGTTGACTCAAATACAGATGATTTTTACCCACAATACACTGCTTTTCCCGCTCAGAGTAAGTTCATGGATGTTTCTTCTGAAAGCTGATAGGTCAGTTAAGATGAACTCTGTGGATCCTCCACAAACATGAAGAAGTAGCCTTTGTTTTCCTGATGTGACGTCATGTGTTGTCAAGTGGTGAAAATGTTTCCTTAATCTGCAGTTTATTCAGCTCTGAGTTTCCATTAAAATGAATTCAACAGCTCCTCCCATCCACTGTCTGACTTGACGTGGTGACGTTGACGTGCCAACACCCCCCTAAGCCCCACCCCCCTAAGCAGCTGAATCTTCAGTCTTTTATTCGTCTTCATCCAAACAAGATGGAAAAGTTATTTTTGTTGCTTCTTCTCTGTCTCGGTTCATCAGCAGGTAGGATCACGTTTTACATATTTATTTCACTCTTTCTCT
>NW_019431995.1:0-588 GCF_002814215.2 Seriola lalandi dorsalis
CTGCAGCTGTAGCTGCTTCTCTGTCCTGCCACAATGTTTTAGGGAGGAAGGTTAGTATTGTCTAAGATGGCCTCCATCTTACATTGAATGCGTCTCTCCACAACAGTCCTGAGTGAGTCCAGACTCCTGCCAAGCACAGACCCAGCTTTTTTTGACCAGCTTATCCAGTCCCCTTGTGTTTGTGTCTGACATGCTGTTGCCCCAGCAGACTGCAGCATAAAAGAGTACACTGGCCACCACTGACTGATAAAACGTGCAGCATTTCACTGCATCTTCCTGAGGAAAAAGAGCTGGCTCTGCACCTTCTGGTAGATGGCATCTGTGTTCAGGGACCAGTCCAGTTTACTGTCCAGGTGCACACCTAGGTATTTATAAGTGTGCACCACCTCAATGTCCTTCCCTTGAATGTTGACTGGCTGAAGGGTGGACCTAGACCTCCGTAAGTCCAAGACCATCTCCTTGGTCTTGGAGGTGTTCAGAAGGAGGCAGTTCTTATCGCTCCATTCACTGAAGGCCATCATCAGATCCCTGTACTCCTCTTCCTGCCCGTTCCTGATACGCACCACGATATCTGTGTCATCCGAGTAT
>NW_019431996.1:0-528 GCF_002814215.2 Seriola lalandi dorsalis
ACCTGTCTGTCTGTCTGTTCAACTGTCTGTCTGTTCAACTGTCTGTCTGTTCACCTGCCTGTCTGTTCACCTGCCTGTCTGTTCACCTGTCTGTCTGTTCACCTGTCTGTCTGTCTGTTCAACTGTCTGTCTGTTCAACTGTCTGTCTGTTCACCTGCCTGTCTGTTCACCTGCCTGTCTGTTCACCTGTCTGTCTGTTCACCTGTCTGTCTGTCTGTTCAACTGTCTGTCTGTTCAACTGTCTGTCTGTTCACCTGCCTGTCTGTTCACCTGTCTGTCTGTCTGTCTGTCCAACTGTCTGTCTGTTCAACTGTCTGTCTGTTCACCTGTCTGTCTGTTCACCTGTCTGTCTGTCTGTCTGTTCAACTGTCTGTCTGTTCACCTGTCTGTCTGTCTATCTGTTCAACTGTCTGGACACCTGTCTGTCTGTTCAACTGTCTGTCTGTCTGTTCGCTTGTCTGTCTGTCCACATGTCTGTCTGTTCAACTGTCTGTCTGGTTTACCTGAAAAAGAAACTACCTTTATTTT
>NW_019431997.1:0-691 GCF_002814215.2 Seriola lalandi dorsalis
TCCCTCCTCTCTGTCCTCACACTGATCCATGCTGCTGAGTTCACATCCACATCAGCTCACACACACTTTCTACCTTCATGTGGAGAGAAACACACATCATTCATCTGCACATCAACTCAAATGTACATCATTTCTCCAGCTGCTCCTCCGCTGATTGGCTCTTCTTCTCTGTTTCATATCAGCGTGAGGCAGAGGAAGCTGCCATCAGCTGCTGCACTTCTACCATCCGTCCACTAGATGGCGTCATGAAGCTGCAGTGACGTGATTCACAACTACAGAAATCAGCAGAAAGAGGCTGATGGGAGGTGAGTCAGTCTCTTTACTCACAGGTCTGTCAACAAAACTCACATATCCCACACAGAAATATTATGATCTAATTAAGATTCAGAGAAATCCCTCAGACAGAAATATTAATTAATAAATAACTGGAAACTGAACAGTGCAGTGTAACAGGCCTGTAAACCAATAGAAATCAAGAACTTAGAACCAGTTTACAAGTAAGTTTACATTGTAATGAACATTAAAATGCTCCTGACATGTTAACACATCTGGAATAATACAATAATAACTAATATAGAATAATATAACACAAGTAATGCTTTGGATGCAGGATTATAACTTGTAAAGGAGAATTTCTAAATTGCCTTATTTCTCCATTAAGCGTCTGAACACTTTATCCTCCCTCAGAGAA
>NW_019431999.1:0-574 GCF_002814215.2 Seriola lalandi dorsalis
ATAGTAAGGCATAAAAACGACATAGTATATTAAGGCATAAAAAGTCATAAAAACGACATAGTATAGCAAGGCATAAAAACAACATAGTATAGTAAGGCATAAAAAGTTATAAAAGCGACATAGTATAGTAAGGCATAAAAACGACATAGTATAGTAAGGCATATAAAGTCATAAAAACAACATAGTATAGTAAGGCATAAAAACGACATAGTATAGCAAGGCATAAAAACGACATAGTATAGTAAGGCAGAAAAAGTCACAAAAACCTCATCGTATAGTAAGACATAAAAATGTCATATTATAGTAAGGCATAAAAAGTCATAAAAACGACATAGTATAGTAAGACATAAAAACGACATAAAAACGACATAGTATAGTAAGGCATAAAAACGACATGTTATAATAAGGCATAAAAAGTCATAAAAACGACATAGTATAGCAAGGCATAAAAACGACATAGTATAGCAAGGCATAAAAAGTCATAAAAACGACATAGTATAGTAAGACATAAAAACGACATAAAAACGACATAGTATAGTAAGGCATAAAAAGTCATAAAAACGACATAGTATAG
>NW_019432000.1:0-797 GCF_002814215.2 Seriola lalandi dorsalis
TAATGAGCTGTTTAAAGCCTAGAAGACCAACAGACCATGTGAAGTAGTTTACCTTGTGATCCAGCAGAGGGCGCTCTGTAACTTCTGTATCAGCTTGACCTATGACCGACTAAATCTCTGAGGCTGAAAAATTAAGCCAATACTGATGTGATAAAACTGCAGTCCCCATTTTTTCACAGAAGATAGACTAAATAACAGAAACACCTCTGTATAATATTATATACACATTACATCTTCCACAGTGATCAATTGAATCAACAACTGTCTAAAACTATTTTAATAATAAATTGCCACCTGTATATGCTCTGGCTCCAAAGTGCCTAACTGCAATGAATTGGTTGATTTCGTTGCTATTCTCACCTGGGAACTGACTGACAGTTTCGGTTACTGGTAGAGTTTATTGCTGCTCTGTCTTAACATAGTTAATGTTGCCGTTTTCTTTATCACAGTGTCTAACTACCTGCTGTACATTTAAACTTAGACTAGTTCTGCTCCAGCACTCAGAGTTCACCAAGAGCTCACTCAGCTATGTGAGTTGTGCGCCGTTCAGCTAGACACAGAGACCCTTTGATCTCTGTGATGTTTATAAACAAAGCCACACACACACTTATTGAAAGACACACAAACCATCTCCACCTTTGGATATTCACCTTCTAAAAAAAAAAAAAATCATAATTTTGGCATCTAATTTTTCAAAGCACTGTCTTTCAATTAATATAAGCTACTTTTTCAACCATTTTAGCATTGTGGTGAGCTGATCTTTTCAATAGGACTTGTAGCTTTCCCTCCGAAAAAGA
>NW_019432001.1:0-597 GCF_002814215.2 Seriola lalandi dorsalis
GGAGCAGTAGTAGAAGCAGGAGCAGTAGCAGGAGCAGTAGCAGGAGCAGTAGTAGAAGTAGAAGCAGGAGCAGTAGCAGGAGCAGGAGCAGTAGTAGAAGCAGCAGCAGGAGCAGTAGTAGAAGCAGGAGCAGGAGCAGTAGTAGAAGCAGCAGCAGTAGCAGGAGCAGTAGCAGGAGCAGTAGTAGAAGCAGCAGCAGTAGTAGTAGCAGGAGCAGTAGCAGGAGCAGGAGCAGTAGCAGGAGCAGGAGCAGTAGTAGAAGCAGGAGCAGTAGTAGAAGCAGGAGCAGGAGCAGTAGCAGGAGCAGTAGCAGGAGCAGGAGCAGGAGCAGGAGCAGGAGCAGTAGTAGAAGCAGGAGCAGTAGCAGCAGGAGCAGGAGCAGTAGTAGAAGCAGGAGCAGTTGTAGTAGCAGGAGCAGTAGCAGTAGTAATACCAGTAGTAGCAGTAGTTTAGTAGTAGTAATAGTAGTAGCAGTATATGAAGTAGTAGTAGCTGCATCAGTAGTAGTAGCTGTAGCAGTAGTATAGTAGTAGTAGTAGTAGTAGTAGTAGTAGTACTCAAAGTCTGGTGGGTCCAGTCGCTCTGACTCTCGTCTGT
>NW_019432002.1:0-753 GCF_002814215.2 Seriola lalandi dorsalis
TGGAACACAGGACATCACTCTCTTCCACACTGTGGCGCACCTCTGAGACCGTACAGTACATGGAATGTGGAAAAATACTTCTGAAGGATGCCAGACGAACCCGAATTGGACAAAAGGAGGACACCCTGGACTTCAAACCCTGATATAAGGTTATCCACGATCATTTACTGCACGATTACGCCGGACGGCAGGTGAGCCAAAACACTTAAAGGTCCACATTAGGAAATCTATACTGTACAATACGGGGATAAAATCCTGAATATACCGAGAATGAAAATTATTTTGATATTCAGTAGAGGAACGACCGTTATTTTAATCCTCTTATAACCAAGATTACTAAGGGAAATGTGATATTACACTGGACTATGGTAAAATTAAACCTGTTTTTTAACACCAGATTGAACCCGGACAGGGTCTTGGCCTTTAAATCCCATAACACTAAATACTGGACTGGACCCGTGACTGGAAAAATGACTATAAAACCAATCAAAGTCTAATCAGGATCTGAATACTCTTTGAAAAAAAGATCCAAACATTAAATGATTATTGTGGAAATAATAATAATATAATCCTGATTATATACCAGACTGAAAACAACCTATAAACCTAATATAAACCAGTTTGAATCCCCAAAGGGAACTGAAAAATTAAGATATTAAACTATTATAAAACAAGATTATAACACCATTGGCTACGGGACACACCCCGAGATTTGATCAACCTCGGCGGGGCCACCCTCAGGGGAGAATGTCT
>NW_019432003.1:0-365 GCF_002814215.2 Seriola lalandi dorsalis
AAACGTCAAAAAAACATCATGGTATGATTAGGCATAAAAGGTCATAAAAACTTCACAGTATGGCAAGGCATAAGATGAAATAATATAGTAAGGCATAAAAATGCCAAAAAAGTCAAAATATAGTCAGGCATAAAAATATCAAAAAACGTCATAGTATAGTATGGCATAAAACTTCAAAAAAACATCTTAGTCTATTAAGGCATAAAAGCTCATAAAAACGTCATAGTATGGTAAGGCATCAAATGGCATAGTATAGTAAGGCATAAATATGCCAAAAAAAGGCATAGTATAGTATAGCATTAAAATTACAAAAAGCCTCATAGTATAGTATGGCATAAAACGTCAAAAACATCATGGTATATTTA
>NW_019432005.1:0-718 GCF_002814215.2 Seriola lalandi dorsalis
ATGATTCTTCAGTTTCAGCTCATTTCACTCAGTTGTCATGAATAATGTCTGTTCACTTCAGTTCAACCTTCAGAACTCACACACTGGTATTTCTCTCAGTCAGAGGACTCATGTTTTCTAAATACACTGTAGAAAATGTCCAGTGTGAGTCCTTAAAGTCAATTCATTTTTATCACAACAACATACAGAAGATCCTCAGAACTAATATTTGTACAAAAACACTGAAATTCAACTGATGAAGAAAAATCTCTTCTTTTCTTTGAAGTGAATTTAAATGAACTTTAACACAAGTGTGAACATTGTTGTATTTTTCTAACAGTTGAATTGACGTGTTGAATGTGTTGAAGAGAAAAGCACCACACTGTTGGTTTCACATGTTTCACTCCATTAACTGTAAATCTTGATGTTTAGTAAAGTGTCTGTGAATGTTTGGAAAGAAGCCGACAAATAAAATGTGTCATGATTATTATTGTTAGGAGCAGTAGAAGTTTCTGCTGAACATTTCCAAAGTATTCCATTAAATCATCTGTTTTATTAACTTCTTTTATTCTTTATTCAGATTGATGAGCTGCAGTTTGTCAGAGATCAGCTGTTCTTCTCTGGCCTCAGCTCTGAAGTCCAACCCCTCCCACCTGAAACACCTGGACCTGAGTAACAACAAGCTGCAGGATTCAGGAGTGAAGCTTCTGTCTGCTGGACTGGAGAGTCCAAACTGTAG
>NW_019432006.1:0-650 GCF_002814215.2 Seriola lalandi dorsalis
TGACTATAAACTGTCAAAAAGCTTGAAAAAATGAAATGTGATAATAATTAAAAGTTACAAAATTACTCTGAGACACTTCTGTTGTTTTGCTTCAGTTGGTTTTGACTTGGCTTATATATTAAAAGATCGCACATGAAAACAAAAGGAATGTTACTTGCAGCACGTTACAAAGAAAGAACAAAGGACACGGACAAAACGATAAAAAAAACAATGGCTAAGAGCGGTTGCTAAGAGCTGACAATTTAGAGCTGACAACTTAGAGCCAATAACTTTGAGCCGGTAGCTAAGAGCTGGGAGCTAAAAGCCATGTGTGAAATTATCACGACTGTTTTATCCCCTGGGGGCTGGTGCACGTTTTCGGGGCGTCACCCATCTTCTCCTGTGTTTCAACTTGGATAAGAGAGTGATTTTCCACAGAACAATTGTTTAATTCTACAGTTTACCTATAAACTTGCACATCCAGGGGGCGTCGTGTAGCGTAGTGGTTTAAGCAGGCGCCCCATGTGTAGAGGCTACAGTCCTCGCTGCAGTCGGCTCCGGTTCGAATCCCGCATCGGACGGCCTTTCACTGCATGTCATTCCCCCTCTCTCTGCCTCCCCGTTTCCTGTCACTCTCCACTGTGCTGTCCATTAAAGGCATAAAAGCCCAA
>NW_019432007.1:0-551 GCF_002814215.2 Seriola lalandi dorsalis
GGAATTGTAGCATCACAGTATATCCTGCACATATCCATGAGTGGTGGGCAAGTATTTTAAGGCAGATACATGCCAAAACACTGAGCTAGAGCCATGTTATTGTATAATTATAGATTTATTTTATTTTGTAAGTAGTGATTGATATATATGATAATATGATTTCCAAATTGTAGTGATACAATTGAATGAATGCAACCAGCTGTGTTATACACCATCAGTTCAGCTTGCTTCCTTAGAACTTCCCTCATGGGTTCCTATCTTGTGTTTATTTTTTTTTTGTGCGTCATCAATGCCCAAAGTCTGCTTTTGATGATTTCCTTTGAAAGTTATCGCCATACTCATCGTACTTTCAAGTCAGTCAAATAAGTCAACATCCGCATCATGTGGCAATCACAACATACAATTGTAAACATATAGTGTTCATTTTATATTTACACCATTCTGTGCATTTGAAATACTACTCTGAGCATCTCTCCCGAAATAAATAAGGAAAAACTGCCCAAGGAAAAAAACCAACAACTTTAGGCTCATATTAAAGGCCTGATGATAAA
>NW_019432008.1:0-642 GCF_002814215.2 Seriola lalandi dorsalis
GTGTTTGAAGCATCATCCAGTTAATATTTATATGATTTAGATTCTCTGCTCATGTGAATCCTCCCACAGTGTTTGATTAGCAGCTGTAACCACGGTGACTCTGATAAAACAGGAAGTAGCAGAATCCATGTGATATGAAGCTGTGGTTTGAAAACCACTTCCCTCCTCTTTGAAGAGGAATCAGATATCTGTGTTCAGGTTTTTGTACAGCCTCTTCTACACTTTGTATCACTGTGTTTCTAGAGCACAGTAGTAGAGAGCTGTGTCGCTCAGGGTTAGTCTGCTGATGGTCAGTTTAGTTGATCTGTCTGTTGTTTTGGATTGATATCGATCATCAGGAATATGTTGTTGACCACTCGCTGTTCCTTCTCCTTTCCAGAGTATAAATTGAGGTGCCTGAAGGTCAGAATCATGTCTGTACCAGTAAAGGTAAACATAGGTGTCTGTTGTCTGATATTGACATGAGAGTGTGACAGATTCTCCTTCTCTTCCACTGACTTCATCTCTTGCTGGAGAGATTGTGTCTCCAGCTATTAGTCCTGGAAAAAGTAGAGAATGAAGCATTAGACTAACATTGTCCATGAGGCTGAGAGGAGAAGACAGTGGAAAATGTCTCTGTACAGTGTTACTCTGTGGACACAA
>NW_019432009.1:0-439 GCF_002814215.2 Seriola lalandi dorsalis
ATTCTGAAATTTCCAGTGAGTGAACCTCTACAATTGTGTGTGTATATTACACACACACATATACATATATATACACACACATGTATATAGCTTATATAAATATATAGGCCATATGTGTGTATATATATATATACATATACAGACACACACACAGTATAAAGAGAAGTTTCAGAGTAAGTGGGACCTTTAGTAACTGTTATGTTGCTGAGGGAGCTCTATGTTCTGGCTGAAAGCTCCTGTTGCTTTTATGGATGAATGTGAACACGTGAGTTTTTTTTTTTGGCTAAATTTAAACATATCTGACATATTAACATAATAAACAGAAACATAACTGAACTTTTCTGTTTGCGTTTGTTCCAGTTCATCTGCAGCTTTTCATTCTCATGATGAATAAATCAGTTGAAAACGTGACTTTGTTTAACGTCACTCATCATAAACG
>NW_019432010.1:0-434 GCF_002814215.2 Seriola lalandi dorsalis
TTATCTGTTCTATTGTTCTCCATCAACACACTGGGGCTTTTATTTAGAAGCACGTCACCGGAAGTCACTTTCAGATTTGAGGTGTGTTGTGACATTTTACTTCAGAGTGTCACATGTAGTTCATCCGGTAGGTGGCGCTGTGGTCCTTCACACAGAGAAGGAACAGCTGATCATCAGTGAAACAGGAGAGGACGGGTCAGGACTGAACAGCAGGTCTGAAAATACAGAAAAAAATAAATATTCTCAATTGTTCACACAGAAACACAACAGATATATAACGACCACAGATTGTTTCTAACGTCACGCGGAGTCACGCTCTCTACAGGAGATGAGCAGGTTTCTACACGAGTTTTAGTCAATAACTGGAGGAGAGAGAGAGTCGGGCTGAACCGGAGAGGCTGGATCATGAGGACCAGGGTCTGACCGAGGGTCAG
>NW_019432011.1:0-498 GCF_002814215.2 Seriola lalandi dorsalis
GATGTACATCACATACTTCCCTGTTTGTGAAATACAGCGGAGAGGCACAGCAGTTCTCCCAATAAGATCTCAAACGGTTCAGGTTATGGTAATCTGCAGGTTACAGATCATTAAATTAAAATTAAAGTAGAAAAGAGTTATATGATGGTGGCCGCCCTTATCCATCTCCTGTCTTTTGTTATTGTTCAGTAGTTTGATTTGTTGTGTGTGTTACTTTTTTGCTTATTTCTATAACAGACATGTTGATCAAACCCCCTTAACCAAGTCAACAACTAACAGCACTTTCTGTATGCACACACGTTAGGAAAGATCTAACAGTTAATACCTTAATATTTGGTCATTCTGTCCTTGTGTCACACATTATAAAGCAGGCAGCAGAATTTCCTAATAAATGATGAAATTAATGAGGTAATTCGTTTAGGGATTCATCAGAGAATCACTAGAGAAATTAAGGCTTCCAGGCCAAAATAAGTTTAAAAGCCACCAGACGCCTGATGC
>NW_019432012.1:0-759 GCF_002814215.2 Seriola lalandi dorsalis
TTTCAGTTCTAGCTATTTTAAATACGGTTGTGTGGATGTGTTGGTGTGTTCATGTATGTTCACTGTAGTAGCAGCTGAAACACGTCTTTGTTTCTCGTCTTTCAGGTCTTCCTGGCGGTCGTGGTCTTGTCCTGGTCTTACGTGATCTACGCCAGCAGGATCGCAGCTCATTGGCTGCTGGAGAAGAGGACCACCGCCCTCCAGGAAGACTGACACCTGAGCGTCAGTTCACGTCAGTGTTTATGCACAAACTACACACAGTTGTGGGTTAGACGGGTTTAAACCTGTGTCACCTGAACGTCACTAGAGGTCACTGTGGTTGAGGATGAACTGAAACCTGCTGCTCACCTGGTTTCAGAATAAGAGCTCACATCATTAATTCATCATAAATGTCGGATTAATGTAAATAAAACAACATCAATCAAATGTGTTAGTTGATGAGTGTAAGGAGGACAATGTTCCACCAGTTGTTCTTCTCTTTATCACCATTTTCCAAGTGAAGGAACAGTTTTGTTTTTCAGACTGACTCTCGGCTCCAGGTTCAGTCAGTTTATAGCAGAAAAACCAGCTCAAGTAAAAACAAAGGAAAACATTCAGCTTGTCAGTAGATCACAAAGTAAATGTGCTAAACATGACGTTACCTTACACATATGTTATTTATTTTATTAATTTGACAAATATTTATATAGTGCCAGATTGACTGAACGAATATTCTGTTTTTTTGTTTTTAGATTTTTCAAAACTCTGTTTCCTGTCCGT
>NW_019432013.1:0-517 GCF_002814215.2 Seriola lalandi dorsalis
AAAAAAGTCATAGTATAGTATGTCAAAAAACGTCATAAAATACTAAGGCATAAAAACGTCATAGTATAGTATGTAAAAAGAGTAAAAAAAAAAAACCTCATAGTATAGTATGTCAAAAAACATCATAGTAAGGCACGAAAATGTGAAAAAAACTTTTTAGTATAGTAAGGCAAGCATCATAAAATAGTAAGGCATAAAAACGTAGTATAGTAAGGCTTAAAAAAGTCATAGTACAGTATGTCAAAAAACGTCATAGTATAATAAGGCATAAAAACGTCATAGTATAGTGTGCAAAAAAAAACGTCATCGTATAGTATGTCAAAAAACGTCATAGTATAGTAAGGCATAAAAACGTCATAGTATAGTATGTCAAGAAATGTCATAAAATAGTAAGAAATAAAAATGTGAAAAAAACATCATAGTATAGTATGTCAAAAACGTCATAGTATAGTAAGGCTTAAAAAAGTTTAAAAAAAAGACATACCATAGTATGTCAAAAAACGTCATAGTATAGTAA
>NW_019432014.1:0-621 GCF_002814215.2 Seriola lalandi dorsalis
GGACTTTCTGAGAGTGGAAGTGAAAGGCTTTAGTGAGCAGTCCATAAAAACATACTTATCTGCAACACTCGGCGAAGAACAGAAGAAGGTTTTGAGCAACTTGGAGTTGTTAACTCTTTGCCACGTCCCAATGTATGCACTGATGGTGGCTGCCTGCTTTTCTTCAGGAGACTCTCCACAGCCCTGCACTATAACTGAAGTATACATCAATATTATTCGTTTTTGCCTTGAAATGAACAGCAACAAAATAAAAACAAGGGATCTAAATTCCTTCATCACCAATAAGGGGAAGGAAATACTGTCTTTGGCTCAGGTTGCTTTTGATGCAACTGAAGGAAAAACTGTGAACTTGACAGACCTGGCCTGTAAAGACAGCTGCGTCCTTTCCTTCCTGAAACCACTTGTTATCAAAGTCGCCCTTACTGAGAGAGAGACCACATATGCATTTCTCCATTACACAATGCAGGAGTTTTTTGCAGCACTGTGGCTCTTGAAGAATCCAGACAAAGTGAAGGATGTTTTTCAGCAATGCCTGACTGAGGAGAAGAAACACATGAGACATCTGATCCCTTTCATGTGTAGATTGTTGAATGAGAAGAAACCAAGTTTGATGAAGTGTCT
>NW_019432015.1:0-594 GCF_002814215.2 Seriola lalandi dorsalis
TTTATAGTAACTTATTTCTGAATTAAGTCATTTACATTAATCACTTCTTAAAGCTTATTTAACTAATTAGCCTGAATTAATGTTGTTTTTATGTTTGACGTCTTATTATTTTTATTATATCTTGTTTATTTTAATCCCTGTATCTTTGTTTTTATCGTTTTGTGTGAAACGCTTTGTAACATTGACTTTGAGAGGCGTTATACAAAATAATTTTTCTCTTCTAATAACACTAATAATAATAATAATAATAATAATAATAATAATAATAATACGGAAAATGCTTTTTTTAACCCTTACAAACTGTTCTGGTCAACTTTGACCTGTTCTGACATGTGACAGCAGTAAAAACACCATAAATGTCTTTTATGACTTTTCCTAAAGTGACCCAAAATACACCAAAATGAAAATATTATAATATTTTATACTTTTGTTCGGGTGCTGTGAATGTTTGTACATTGAGGCTGTTCGGGTCAAATCTGAGCCGTATCTATTGAAGTGGACTGTAGATCCACAGATATTAGATCTGTGGGTCAGATGAAGGAACATGGAGGTTCGGGGGTCGTCAGAAGGTTATAAAGGAACCTGAGCTGCCAC
>NW_019432016.1:0-647 GCF_002814215.2 Seriola lalandi dorsalis
TGCTAGACACAAAATACAAAAATACACAATCAATTAAAATAAATATAAGAAGAGGTCTGAGAGTACGAGCAGAATTTAAGACTCTGACTACCATTAATAACACAGCTGAGCCAACGCGTTGTAGGACTTAAAATATTTCTCTGCTGTCCACTATGTTTGTTGATCATCAGTCTTTTTTTCTTTGCTGGTGCCTGTCGTGTGTTGGAGACGCAGAGGAGACTGAACTGGGAACATGAGGAACATGTGTGGACCAGTTATCATCTCTACTGATGTTACACACAGAGAGTGAGACGTCAGACTAGTGCGGACTAGAGAGACCAATACATAAGAACTGATGAAGCCGCTTGGATAAGAGGCGAAACGTCTTCCACAGACAAATACAAGTCCAGTTGCCTTCGATTTAATCTGAGAGAGACACACAGAGAGTGGTTCAGAGTTTCTCATGTGAATCTCAGAGAGAAGGAAACTAATCCTGTTTCCCTGGATGTGAACGTTTCCTCTGAGGTGTGACGGGTTGTTTCCACTCAGCGAACACGAGTCAGTCCTCAGTTGCTGATCTTCTTCTTCTTCTCTCCTGCAGGACTTCATCTACACCTGCGCCATCGCCTTGTTCTTTGGCATCTCCTCCGTCGCTTTTGCTGCACAAA
>NW_019432017.1:0-552 GCF_002814215.2 Seriola lalandi dorsalis
ATTAAGCCATAAAGGGTTATAAAAACGTCATAGTATGGTAAGGCATAAAAATGCTAAAAAACGTTGTAGTATATTAAGCCATAATAGGTTATAAAAAAGTCATAGTATGGTAAGGCATCAAATGACATAGTATAGTATGGCATAAAAATGTCAAAAAACGTCATAGTATAGTATGGCTAAAAATGTCAAAAAAAAAATATTAGTATATTTAGTCACAAAGGGTTATAAAAACGTCTTAGTATGGTAAGGCATCAAATGACATAGTATTTTAAGGCATAAAAATGCTAAAAAACGTCATAGTATAATATGGCATAAAAATGTCAAAAACGTCATAGTAAAGTATGTCATAAAACGTCAAAAAAAACATCATAGTATATTAAGCCATAAAAGGTTATAAAAAAGTCATAGTATGGTAAGGCATCAAATGATATAGTATAATAAGGCATAAAAATGCTAAAAAACGTCATAGTATAGTATGGCATAAAACGTCAAAAAAACATAACAGTATATTAAGCCATAAAGGGTTATAAAAACGTCATAGTATGGTAAGGC
>NW_019432018.1:0-699 GCF_002814215.2 Seriola lalandi dorsalis
ATTATAGATCAGCTCTAGCTTCTATATTAATACTGTGAAAGTATCAAAGCCTCAGTCCACAGAGAAATGCACACAGCCTGTATTCAGAAACTGAGCCTTAAAACCAGCCGTCAGGACTTCTGGAACTTTGTGATGTCACAACAAAGCAGTCACCAAGCCCCGCCCACCTGGACCCACCATCCAAACCTTGCAGGATTTGGTTTCTCTCAGTGCTTTTACCTGAAATCTGCTTTATTTTTATTGAATCACTCAGAACAATCACCGACCTGTTGTTACCAGAGCTGCAGAGAGAAGCTGAGAGAGGAGATGTAAAACTACACTGAGATGGTTTATGGTTCTTGAAACCACAAATATATCTTCTTATGGATCAACAAAATAAAACACAGGAAAAGAGAAATGAAATCTGTTGGATAAGAGGTGATACAACAACATTAAATCTGCTGCAGATCTGGAATTCAGTAGAAAATATGCTCATGTTTACAAAACCCTTGTTCTGCAGGTTTATTGTGTAAAATATAGATTATAAAACGCAGATAACAGTTTTGTGTAGTTGTTCCAAATGGACAAACAAACAAAAGCAGAATGAAAAGCCACAAAACTGTTTAAAACCTGATGACAGCCGACAGTGTTATCACTGCTGTTCACACACACACACACACACACACACACACACACACACACACACACACACACACACCA
>NW_019432019.1:0-673 GCF_002814215.2 Seriola lalandi dorsalis
GAGAACTGAAGCTCCACACACTCATCCATCCCTTCATGAACCAGCTGATTCATCAATAAAAGAATCAGCAGATAATCCATGACAGAAAGTAACTTGATGCTGAGCAAAAGGTTTTTATATTAATATTTATTCATGTTTCTTCCTCTGTTCTTTACCTTCTTATATAAATACTGTTTTATACATGTATATGTAATCATCCATCCACCTGTCATCCACCTGTCATCCACCTGTCATCCATCCACCTGTCATCCATCCACCTGTCATCCATCCATCCACCTGTCATCCACCTGTCATCCATCCATCCATCCATCCACCTGTCATCCACCTGTCATCCATCCATCCCTCCATCCACCTGTCATCCATCCACCTGTCATCCATCCACCTGTCATCCATCTGTAATCCATCCATCCACCTGTCATCCATCCATCTGTCATCCATCCATCCATCCATCCACCTGTCATCCATCCATCCATCCATCCATCCACCTGTCATCCATCCATCCATCCATCCACCTGTCATCCATCCATCCATCCATCCATCCATCCATCTGTCATCCATCCATCCACCTGTCATCCATCCATCCATCCATCCACCTGTCATCCATCCATCCATCCATCCATCCATCCATCTATCCATCCATCTGTCATCCATCCATCCAGGTTGTTCCTGCTGT
>NW_019432020.1:0-582 GCF_002814215.2 Seriola lalandi dorsalis
ACTTTACTCTTTGTTTTTAGTTACCAATACCATTTTCTGAGCAAACCTCATCATAATACCTTGTTCTCTGTAAGATGCAGTGAACAGTTTTTGAAGCAAAACAACATTTGAATCTGTAAAAACCAAACAGCGATCATGTCATTGGGACATTTTCAGACCTTTGCAGATTTTCACAGGACATAACAAACTACAGATGTTGATTTTTTTTTAATGTCTTATGCTACATTTCTCATAAAACAAAAGAAGAATAGGGTATATGATAGAATTAGGCCTAATAATAATACAGCTAAACATTTAAGTCTAGACACTGTAGGTCAAAATAAATAAAATACCAGTAGACGTATCTCAAAATTATACAGAACACTGAACACTTTTTGTAAGCTGATTTTCCTTGGGCAAAAGAAATCCAGCTGAAGCAACATGTCCCATTTCATGAGATGATATGAACATTGCTTGTGTGGATCTCACTTTTGTTTTCACTACATAACTAATTGTAAAAGGTGATTTGTGTGAGACTCAATAAATGCACTTAGTAAAAATATTGTATTTAAACAGCAAACAAAACAGTAGGGACTGAGGGAG
>NW_019432021.1:0-500 GCF_002814215.2 Seriola lalandi dorsalis
TTTCATTTGTTCCATTACTTTCAGCAATAATGTCACAAACTCGTCATAAGGTTGATACTAATTGCAATGCATAATCTTGGTGGTTTGTGTGTCGAAGTCTCCCAATCTATTTTTAGATTGAGAAGTGTCCAAGGATGTCACATGGACTGAGATCTTTGTTGGGTGGTGTGAGGACATGTACGTGTGGATTCCACACTCAGAAGGTAACACTGGTCAGTTTACAACTCAAGTAGCGTGTGCATGCATATGTTCACAAACTAATTAGTTGCATGTCTACTTTGTCATAAAGCAACAGCCAGCTGCAGCAAATGTTGCACAGGGATCGGCAGGGCAACAGACGACAGGTCCAGTTCTCCATGGTGCCACGGAGCAACAAAGTTCAGCAGGCGGCGAGGTTCATAAGAAGCAAACAACACTGAATTTGTCAATGGTATTATATATCAGTGTATATTTATAAAAGGTTCACAAACTAATTAGTGATGTTTCTACTCTATCTTACA
>NW_019432022.1:0-645 GCF_002814215.2 Seriola lalandi dorsalis
AACAGAAAAGTGTTACTCTGAAGAAACCAGGATCAGAATACAGCAGCTGACTGACACACTGACATATATACTGCAAATAAATCAGTACTCTCAATACATCCTTGCTCTGGGCTGAGGGCCGTACACCTGAAGCCTGTAGTCATTTGACTGCTGTTGTGTCTGTCTACAGCTTGAAATACAGGAATGACAGTGACTGTGTGAAGCTGCAGAAGAGTGAGGCTTGTGGCTCCTAATATAATGTGTAGTTGCTTCAATTAATTAAGGAATGAAATGTAGAATTAAAATTAATGTTCCCCAAAACAAATTGGACAAGATGATCTCTAGATTCATTTGGAATAGCAAAAGCCAAGAATAAAAGGTAGCACTTCACAATAAGACTACTTATAAATGGTTTATAATTGGGTTATTAATTCAGTTGTTAAAGCTTTATAAATGATGAATAAACAATTATATTATTATAAATTCTGACGAAGCAGCAGGGGCAAATGCTGGATGACAGAGAAAACAAAAGAAAGCTCAGTAACTAATGCGATATGAGGCTGAACAGTACAGATACATGCGGGCTCTCTATTTGGCAAGGAAAAGGTCACTGTTGCTCTTTTTATTTAATGTGTTATGACAGCTTAATGATTTATAAAGTGTTAA
>NW_019432023.1:0-546 GCF_002814215.2 Seriola lalandi dorsalis
TAAAAGGTCATAAAAACGTCATAGTATAGTATGGCAAAAAATTCAAAAAAACATCATAATATATTAAGGCATAAAAGGTCATAAAAACGTCATTGGATGGCAAGGCATAAGACGACAAAATATAGTAAGGCATAAAAATGCCAAAAAACATCATTTTATAGGATGGCATAAAAATGTCAAAAAAAGTCATAGTATAGTAAGGCAAAAAATTGAAAAAAACATCCTGGTATATTAAGGCACAAAAGGTCATAATAACATCATATTATGGCGAGGCATAAGACGACATAATATACTAAGGCATAAAAAATTCAAAAAAACATTATAATATATTAACGCATAAAAGGTCATAAAAACATCATAGTATAGTATGGCAAAAAATTCAAAAAAACATCATAATATATTAAGGCATAAAAGGTCATAAAAACGTCATAGGATGGCAAGGCATAAGATGACAAAATATAGTAAGGCATAAAAATGCCAAAAAACATCATTTTATAGGATGGCATAAAAATGTCAAAAAAAGTCATAGTATAGTAAGGCAAAAAA
>NW_019432024.1:0-649 GCF_002814215.2 Seriola lalandi dorsalis
GCAGATTACTTCAGCTAAAATTAGACCTTCGGCCTGAGACTCCTTGAGCTCACAGTTGATCTCTTCTCACTTTTACACTGTCACTTTAACAACAACCACTGTCTGTGTGTAACTGTAGTTTACCTGAGTGTGAGTGATGATGTCCAGACAGTAAGGAGAGGTCAGGGTGAGCTGCTCTTCCTCTGTCCCATCAAACAGGAGACCGAGGACTCCAGGTGTCCTGGTCCAGGTGTCCTGGTCCAGCTCTACAGATCCCGCTGTGAAGTGAGTTATTGTCCGCCGTCTGACATGAGTCACTGCACAAAACAAGACTGGAGCTTTTCTGTGGACAGAACCATCCTCTGCTGTGGTGGAGCTGCTTCTGTTCATCCTCACTGATGCACCTCTCAGCAGAGGATGAAGGGAGGGGAGGAGGAGAGGGGAGGAGGAGGAGGAGGAGGAGGGGGGAGGAAACTAAAGCAGCTGAGAATCAGATGGCGGCAGAAGATACACCTTACACCTTGGTAGCTGTTCCTGTTCGGCGCATTTCCGCAGTCAAACCTCTCTTTGTATGGACCTGCAGGTTGCCTAGGTAACAACATAATGACACTAATTACCATTAAGTGTAAAAAACAAAATACACTCAGCAAAAATATAGTTTTCTCAGTGA
>NW_019432025.1:0-546 GCF_002814215.2 Seriola lalandi dorsalis
TTACCCCTTCAAAATTCAGATTTAAATTCCTGGATGAAGACGATGAAGACTTTGAAGACTTTGAAGAATAAACATAAAACGTTGCAGCAAAGCAGCTTCTCTCAACATTTTCTGATTTACTATTTGCTCCGTTCATGAAAGTGTCTTTCTATTCTACTAAATGTTTGATGCAATTTTACTAAAAATAATTTTTGTGGTATTATTTTCTAAAAACGACTGTAACAGAAACAAAAGAGTTGAGAATCAAAAATAAATCATGTCAAATGGATTTAAACTGCAGCTGACTTGTGTTTTATTTATTCCTTATTAACTGATTATTTCTTTGATTATTTGATAAATTATTGAGTCTATAGAGAAAAATGTTTTGTGTCCAAACTGCAAAGATATTCAGTCAATGACATGAAAATCATCACATTGGAGAAACTGTCACCAAAGAAGATTTGGTATTTTTGTTTAAAATGATTAAGTGGTTATTGAAACAGTTGCTGATTAACCACAACACACATAATCATTATTGGTTTAATTGGCTTTGTTTTTCTTCTCCCA
>NW_019432027.1:0-742 GCF_002814215.2 Seriola lalandi dorsalis
AGATCAGGATCAGACTGATTATAGATCAGAGTGATCAGATGTTTCACATCAACACAGAACCATAAGAATCAAACCAACAGCAACCTCACTGTTCAACACAGAACCTCAACACAGAACCTCAACACAGAACCTCAACACAGAACCTTAACAAAGAATCATAACACAGAACCATAAGAATCAAATCAACAGCAACCTCACTGTTCAACACAGAACCTCAACACAGAACCATAGCACAGAACCTTAACACAGAACTTCAACACAGAACCATAACAAGACTTTGTCTTACCTTGTTGTCAACACCTCACTGTCAAAACAAACACCTGCTGGTTACCTGTCTGTCTGTTACCTGTCTGTTACCTGTCAGTTACCTGTCTGTGAGTCTGTCTGATGACGCTCTCTGAGTCTCTGTCTGTTTCTGGTTCACATGTTGAACGTCCTGTTTCTGATCTACCTGCACTCATAAACACGACACTGTTAAATATACCCTGTGTGTGTGTGTGTGTGTGTGTGTGTGTGTGTGTGTGTGTGTGTGTGTGTGTGTGTCTTCTGATGACTGTGTGTTTACATGTCCAGGTGAATGCGTCACAGAAACTTGTTTCTGTGTTACAACATGACACAGTTCAACTGTTTTAAGCTGCAAGTTTTTACAGTGAACTCAGTGAAGTGTCACTGGTTCAACCTGCTGCAGGAATGTAGGTGTGTGTGTGTGTGTGTGTGTGTGTGTGTGTGTGTGTGTGTGTGT
>NW_019432028.1:0-362 GCF_002814215.2 Seriola lalandi dorsalis
TACGTATCACACACATGTAGCCCTTGTTAACGTGACAATCTGCTCATGTTGCTCTGTTTTTGTATCATACGAGTGACTTTTTGGAGACTCTGTTTTTGGTGGTGATGAAGAACCTCCCTGTCCTCTCTCACAGTGCTGAGCTGCCAGTCTGTGCTGTCGGAGCAGAGACACCTGGCCATCCAGCTCCACCTGGAGTGTGTGTACACCAGTTTGACGTACTATGAGTACCAGCCAGCCAAGGAACACATCAGGAAGGCTCAGGAGCTGTCAGGGCTCAACATCAACATGACTGGTATGTAGAGTACAGCAGTAGAATATAAGAGGAGGCTATCATATCATGAGAGGCGATGATCCTCTGAGAC
>NW_019432029.1:0-637 GCF_002814215.2 Seriola lalandi dorsalis
CGTTTTCATGACTTACTATACTATGACTGTTTTTTTACGTTTTCATGACTTACTATACTATGACTTTTTTTTTAAATTTTCATGTCTTAGTATAGTATGACGTTTTTTGACATTTTCATGACTTACTATACTATGAACTTTTTTTGACATTTTCATGACTTACTATAGTATGACGTTTTTTAAAAAATTTTCATGTCTTACTATACTGTGACGTTTTTTTTTACCTTTTTCATGACTTACTATACTATGACTTTTTTAAAGTTTTTTCATGTCCTACTATACTATGACGTTTTTTTATTTTTTCATGACTTACGATACTATGACTTTTTTTGACGTTTTCGTGAGTTACTTTACTATGACTTTTTTAAATTTTTTCATGTCTTACTATAAGTATAACGTTTTTTGACGTTTTTATGCCTTACAATACTACGAACTTTTTTGACGTTTTCATGTCTTACTATACTATGACTTTTTTTGACGTTTTCATTACTTACTATATTATGACTTTTTTTTTACTTTTTTCATGTCTTACTATACTATGAACTTTTTTTTACGTTTTCATTACTTACTATACTATGACGTTTTTTTTACTTTTTCCATGACTTACTATACTATGACGTTTTTTTTTTTCATGACT
>NW_019432030.1:0-568 GCF_002814215.2 Seriola lalandi dorsalis
AAGTAAAAAAAACATCATAATATAGAAATGCAAAAAAAGTCATTAAAACGTCATAGTATAGTAAGGCATGAAATGTCATACAATACTGAGGCATAAAAAGTCATAAAAAGATCATAGTATAGTAAGGCATAAAAGTCATAAAAACGTCATAGTGTAGTAAGGCATAAAAAGTCAAAAAATCGTCATGGTATAGTAAGGCATAAAAAGTCAAAATAACATCATAGTATAGTAATGCAAAAAAAGTCATGGAATATTAAGGCATAAAAAGTCATAAAAACACATAATATAGTAAGGCAAAAAAAATCATAAAAACATCATGCTATAGTAAGGCATAAAAGTCATGAAAACATCATAGTATAGTAAGGCATGAAAAGTAATAAAAACATCATAGTATAGTAAGGCATAAAAACATCATAGTATATTAAGGCATAAAAAGTCAAAAAGACATCATAGTATAGTAATGCAAAAAAAGTCATTAAAACGTCATAGTATAGTAAGGCATGAAAAGTCATAGAGTACTGAGGCATAAAAAGTCATAAAAAGATCATAGTATAGTAAGGCATAAAAA
>NW_019432031.1:0-617 GCF_002814215.2 Seriola lalandi dorsalis
TGGGTTTACTGAGGACAATACAGTCCATACATATTACGTTCATTATGACTTTTTATGCCATACTATACTATGACGTTTTTTGACATTTTTATGCCATACTATACTATGACGTTTTTTTGAAAAATTTATGCCACACTATACTATGACGTTTTTTGACAATTTCATGCCATACTATACTATGACGTTTTTTGACGTTTTATGCCATACTATACTATGACGTTTTTTTTAAAATTTTATGCCACACTATACTATGACGTTTTTTTGACATTTTTATGTCATACTATACTATGACAATTTTTGACAATTTTATGCCATACTATACTATGACCTTTTTCTTGAAAAATTTATGCCACACTATACTATGACGTTTTTTGACAACTTTATGCCATACTATACTATGATGTTTTTTTGAAAAATTTATGCCACACTATACTATGATGTTTTTTTACATTTTTATGTCATACTGTACTATGATGTTTTTTTGAAAATTTTATGCCACACTATACTATGACGTTTTTTTGACGTTTAGTGCCATGCTATACGATGACGTTTTTTTGACGTTTAATGCCATACTATACTATGACGTTTTTGACATTTATATGCCTTGCTATAGTTTG
>NW_019432032.1:0-482 GCF_002814215.2 Seriola lalandi dorsalis
GCCGCCCGGGTGAGGCCGAGTACTAATGATGCCCCCGTGTGAGGCCGAGTAATAATGATTTCCAGTTACTAATAGAGCTCAGACCCAACATAATGGTGCCCCGTGTGAGGCCGAGTACTGTTGGCAAATATTCATAATTGTGCAATATTAAATTCATAATTTGGCCAAAACCGCAAAGGTTGGAAATTTTTTTAGTCCACCACAGGAGTAAACGTCCAGGTGTACTTACAAACAAGTGCACTGTGGTGAGAATTGGTTTACTAATTTTACCTTAAGTAATATTAGACGTCCTCCAGTTTTAATAGCTAACACTTAAGCCTTAGTATCAAGAGCCTGCTATTGTTGCTAACAATTCCAGTTGAGTTTATTCTGTAGGAAATGTAAGAACCTCAGTCCAGCATTTGAATATCACGTGTTCAATGCTATCTAGTAAAGCTGTCAGAATTGCTGCTCCCTTTAACTTAGACACTGTGTGCCGACAG
>NW_019432033.1:0-707 GCF_002814215.2 Seriola lalandi dorsalis
CATGTTGTAAATTTACTCAGTCATATTAATAACATCTGTAATCCATGTTGTTGTGAAATGAGCCTAAGTGTAAGATTTGTCCATATCTTCTTGTCTTTCTTCACATATTAACACATTTTCTCTAAATAAAAGACTTCATGTCAGAACCGTCTCATATGTGCTCAGGATTAATCTGGTAAAATAGATGTTCAGAGTCTCGTATGTAACCACAGTCCCAAACTGCTTCACAGCGGACACGTCAAAGATTCAGTTTTTTTTAAACACTAAGAACATATATGACATACGCTGCTGTGGATGCGCCTGTAGTTTCCCTCCACAGTCAAAAGACAGGCAGGTCAGGTGGACACAATTTTCTTAAATATTGGCCTAAAAATTAACCATTTAAAGGGACCTAGTGAAAACCTGACCACAATGACATTTTTATACCCCTCCCAATTCAACACCAGAGGCTGAAATTCCTGCACTGAATAGAAATGAGTATCAGAAAGATTTAGAGAGAGAGAGAGAGAGGGAGAGGGAGAGGATTGGACAGTATCTCTTTCCCATGCTCCTCCCTTGGGACCAGGTGTCATGAACCTCTCCTGGTTCCCGTCAGACACAGAAACAGAGAGGAACCAAACTGAAATCATCCCACAGTCTTTGCTCTGAGAGAGAAAAGTAAAGGCTGTGGAACTGTTGCACCCTCTAGTGGAAGATAAAGCAAATCT
>NW_019432034.1:0-722 GCF_002814215.2 Seriola lalandi dorsalis
GCTTCAGTTTGATCTTGTTTTCCACAGTATTCTCCATATAGTTCTGACAACACATGTGGACAAACATTAAACTGTCTTTTATGTCAGAATCCAACTATACAGTGTATTAATAAGTCAAATCACAACATCCCACAAAGATCAATGAATCTTTACCAGAAGTGACGGAGCAGATGAAGAAAAATCCACCTTCAAACTGCCAGTAATCAGCTGGATCCTTGGATCATCTGGGGGGAAGAAATAACAGGAGACACTAAGATTCACTGTCAAGTCCTTAAAAAGTATGATTCAATCATTTTTTTGTTTCCCATTACTTTAATAAAGCTTAAACAAAGCTTAGCTTGTTCTACATTGAATAAAATGCTGTTATGGCTAGCGCGCTAATCGCGGTTAGCTTTTGACTTTAACACGTTAATGAGGTGTGTTCAGTTCATCAGCTCCAACATGTTGTTTACCTGTAAATGTCTTGTTCTGTGTTCAGTTGTTCTCAAAGAAACTCAGAGGAGTCGGCGGTTCAATTTTGTCCGGTAAGTTCATTTTGTTTTAAGCCTGTTTCTTCGCTAGCCAAAATTAGCATCCCTGTTAATATCACGGTTCAGGTGAAGATGCACCTTGCTAACCAAGCTAGCCAGCTAGTGCTAGCGTTAGCTGATAACCTGTGTCACCCTGGGTTAGCCCGTGGAGGTGTTCAGTCAAAGCCCAATAAAAAGGTGAATTTAATCGAC
>NW_019432035.1:0-506 GCF_002814215.2 Seriola lalandi dorsalis
TTTATGATTTTTATGCCTAACTATACTATGGCGTTTTCATGACGTTTTTATGGTTTATTATACTATGGTATTATTTCAGCCTTAACCAACCCTGAACTCAGTTCCGTCAGGTTCTCATTAAATTGTGAAACCACTGGCGTTGCAGCCTGTATGCAAATGTATGAGTATTGTGCAATGTCTTTTGTTTGGAGTTGATTTTATGTTTTTTTGTGTTGTTTTTTTCTATGGAACCCCCAACCATGAGTTGGGTCCCTAATAAAAATTGAATGAATGAATGACGTTTTTATGCCTTTTTACGTCTTACTATAGTATGATGTTTTTATACCTTACTATACTATGCCGTTTTTATGACTTTTTATGTCTTACTATACTATGATGTTTTTATGCCTTACTATAGTATGCCGTTTTTATGACTTTTTACGTCTTACTATACTATGATGTTTTTATGCCTTACTATAGTATGCCGTTTTTATGACTTTTTAAGTCTTACTATACTATGATGTTTT
>NW_019432036.1:0-561 GCF_002814215.2 Seriola lalandi dorsalis
GAGAGAGGAGAGAGAGAGAGAGGAGGAGGGAGAGAGAGAGAGAGGAGGGAGAGAGAGAGAGAGAGGAGGAGGGAGAGAGATAGATAGAGAGAGGAGGGAGAGAGAGAGGAGAGAGAGAGAGGAAGAGGGAGAGAGAGAGAGAGGAGAGAGAGAGAGACTTTTGACTTTAACACAACTTTATTTGAGACCTTATCAATAACATCCTTAAACTTTTTCACTAAGTCAAATAATCAAAAAGTTACTGCAAACAGAAAGAAAAATGAATAAATAAATAAATAAATAAATAAACGAATGAAACAAAACAAAACAAAAACAAAACAAAACAAGAAAACTCCCATTCACACACTCTCTCACACACTAAGTGGTAAAGCAAGCTAAGCTAAGCTAAGCTAAGCTAAGCTAAGTTAAAAGTCCTCCCCTAGTGAGGTCAGGAGCTGCCCAAAGCCCCACTCAGCCCTGAACCCGTTCATGTTCCCGGTCAGTGTGAAAAACTCTCGCTCTACTTTCAAACGAGCTGCCACCAAACCTTTCAAACAGCGGACCGGGTCAGTCCAGCCTTCC
>NW_019432037.1:0-649 GCF_002814215.2 Seriola lalandi dorsalis
TAGTAGCCTACTAAAGTTAGAAACTAGCTAACATCAGTAAGCTAAACTGTAACTGCAGGCTAAAGTTAGAAACCAGCTAACATTAGTTAGCTAAACTGCAACTGCAGGCTAAAGTTAGAAACTAGCTAACATTAGTTAGCTAAACTGTAACTGCAGGCTAAAGTTAGAAACTAGCTAACATTAGTTAGCTAAACTGTAACTGCAGGCTAAAGTTAGAAACCAGCTAACATTAGTTAGCTAAACTGTAACTGCAGGCTAAAGTTAGAAACCAGCTAACATTAGTTAGCTAAAACTTGAGGGTGCGTGCAACTGGATGACAAGCTGAAGTGGTCCACCAACACTGAGGCCGTGTACGAGAAGGGCTTAAATTAGCTTCACTTCCTGTGGAGGCTCAGGTCTTTCAATGTCTGCAACAAGATGCTCTTCATGTTTTATCCGTCTGTGTGGTGTGCTGGGGCGCAGGTGTAACGGACAAGGAAAGAGTTTTGTATAATTTTTTGTTTTATTTTATTAATTTCACCAAAATCCTTTCTATTATGTGTTTTGACTTATTTTTATGATTATTTTTATGTTATGTCAACATTATTTAACATTGTTTTCAGAATGAGGTAACCTTATTTATTAATTTTGGCTTCACATTTTATGGTTA
>NW_019432038.1:0-586 GCF_002814215.2 Seriola lalandi dorsalis
CCCCTTTCAGTAAATGATTCAGTTTCACAGGATCAGCAGCATGCACCTCATGCCTGTTGGGTCTGTTGGTTTTTTTTACCTTTACTAAACCTTCTAGAAACTTACTTGCAGTGTAGAAGTTGAAATTCTAACAAAAACAGTGATTTATCTTGCTAGTGATGTAGGACTGCTATTATTTTGAACACAACTGTATATATAAATAAAACTGAACATCCTGGTGATGATGGAGGCAAACTGCTTTGTTCTCCCACAAAAAAAATTTTACAGAAGATGGAAGATAAATCTGTTTTTTTTTTTTAATCACTTTGGTGACACTTTCATTTTCCATCTGGCGCTATCATTAGGTCACATCTTTTCTCCAATACTTTGGCTCATGACTAAATACTGACAAAACTTGACAGTGACCGTCCCTTCATCTTCAGCTGTATTTGTGTTTCTTGATAACTAGCAAATATCAGCATGCTAACATGCTAAGCTAAGATGGTGACATTGGTACAAACACCAGCATGTTAATACCTGGCATTGTTTATGTTGTGACTAAGTACAGCCTCATAATAAACTTGTGATTATATGTTTAAAAAACTGA
>NW_019432039.1:0-677 GCF_002814215.2 Seriola lalandi dorsalis
TATGCCTCACTATACTATGTCGTTTTTATGCCTTACAATACTATGTCGTTTTTATGACTTTTTATGCCTTACTATAATATGTCGTTTTTATGACTTTTTATGCCTTACTATACTATGACTTTTTAGACCTTACTATACTATGACGTTTTTATGCCTTACAACTATAACTTTATAGGCCTTACGATACTATAACTTTTTAGACCTTACTATACTATGATGTTTTTATGACTTTTAGGCCTTACTATACTATGTAATTTTTATGACTTTTTATGCCTGACTATTCTATGCCGTTTTTATGCCTTACAATACTGTGTCATTTTTATGACTTTTTATGTCTTACTATAATATGTCGTTTTTATGACTTTTTATGCCTGACTATTCTATGTCGTTTGTATGTCTTACTATACTGTGACTTTTTAGGCCTTACTATACTATAACGTTTTTATGCCTTTTTATGCCTTACTATACTATGTCGTTTTTACACCTCACTATACTATGACTTTTTAGGCCTTACTATACTATAACGTTTTTATGACTTTTTATGCCTTACTATACTATGATTTTTTTATGACTTTTAGGCCTTACTGTACTATGTCGTTTTTTTGCCTTTTTATGCCTTACTATACTGTGACTTTTTAGGCCTTACTATACTATGTTGTTTTTATGACTTTTTATGT
>NW_019432040.1:0-708 GCF_002814215.2 Seriola lalandi dorsalis
AGGAACAAGAGCCATTACTCAGGCCAAGAATGGCTGAATTTGCAGCTGCCTTTCCAAAAAAAAAAGAAAAAAAAAAGAAACTGCTAAAATTTGCGACCAATTTTGTGTGTCTGCTGTTTGGTACTGGGCAGGTGATGTGCACTCAAAGCCTTTTCATCGAAACAGCTGCCTTCTGCATCTGGAAACGACAGAGAGAGAGAGAGAGGGAAATTGAGCCAGAACAGTGAAGGTGCAGGACATAAAACCAAAACAGAGAGATGTAAGATGATAAAATGCACTATAAAAATGTCGGTTGACGGAGCTTCACTGAACTTTTTCATAAATATTATGTGTATTCCAGTGGGAGAGAATTTTTTTTTATTTATGAATCAAAATCCTGTTTGTGGTCATTTCTGTCTGTAGCTGCTAATCTGTGCAGTTAGCTAGACCTTCTCTAGTCCTGTTTCTCCTTCATCAACCCTTTCAATCTAAGCAGTCCTGGCCATATCTGCTATCAACATGCGACGCACCGCTGCCATTTTGAAAAGGGTTGAAAATTTGTCGCTTCAGTATATGTAAACAAAACGTGTGTACTGTCCCAGCAGCTACTGTACATCAATGTTAATTGGTTGATGGTTGACGTCAAAACCCAGCGACGGTTGACAGAAATTGTGACGTTTAGCAGACGATTGGGTTTGACTCACCAAAAAGTAAGGTAAGGTAAGGTAA
>NW_019432041.1:0-1004 GCF_002814215.2 Seriola lalandi dorsalis
ATACTATGACTTTTTATGACTTAGTATACTATGATGTTTTGTATGACTTTTTATGCCTTACTATACTATCACGTTTTTATGACTTTTCATGCCTTACTATACTATGACTTTTTTGTGACTTTTTATGCCTTACTAAACTATGTCGTTTTTATGACTTTTTATACCTTACTATACTATGTAGTTTTTATGACTTTTTATGCCTTACTATACTATGACGTTTATTATGAATTTTTATGCCTTACTATACTATGATGTTTTTATGACTTTTTATGCCTTACCATACTATGATGTTTTTATGACTTTTTAAGCCTTACTATACTATGACATTTTTATGACTTTTTATGCCTTACTACACCATGACTTTTTATGTCTTACTATACTATGTGGTTTTTATGACTTTTTATGCCTTACTATACTATGACGTTTTTATGACTTTTTATGCCGTACTATACTATGACTTTTTTGTGACTTTTTATGCCTTACTAAACTATGTAGTTTTTATGACTTTTTATGCCTTACTATACTATGACTTTTTATGCCTTACTATACTATATCGCTTTTATGACTTTTTATGCCTTAGTATACTAGGACATTTTTATGACTTTTCATGCCTTACCTTACTATGATGTTTTTATGACTTTTTAAGCCTTACTATACTATGACATTTTTATGACTTTTTATGCCTTACTACACCATGACTTTTTATGTCTTACTACACTATGTGGTTTTTATGACTTTTTATGCCTTACTATATTATGACTTTTTACGCCTTACTATACTATAACTTTTCATGCCTGACTATACTGTGAGCTTTTAGTGCCTTACTAATAATTATGGCTAACTTATCTTTCTTTTTATGGTTCATCATAGTATGTCACTTTTTGCCTCTATGCCTAAGTATACCCCTCAGTTTTTATTCCATACTATACTATGATGTTGTTACGCCTTATGACGTTTTTATGCCTTACTATACCATGATGTTTTCATGCCTTACTATACTATGA
>NW_019432042.1:0-657 GCF_002814215.2 Seriola lalandi dorsalis
CTAAAGTCTCCGCTCTCTCTTCCCTCATCCCTCCTTTCCTGCGTTGGCCTGTTACAGCTCCAGCCTCTCCTCCTCTCTCCTCCTCTTCTCTCCCTCGTATTATCCCTGTTCACCGGCTCTCCTCGTCTCCTGTCAGCACTCTCAGCTCAGCACCTTTGTTGTAATCAGCCCTGTTGTTGCAGCTGTGTGTGTTTCAGTGTGTGTGTGTGTTTCAGTCAGTGTGTATGTGTGTGTGTGTGTGTGTGTCAGATGAGAAAAGAGTTTTCAGGTGTTTTTAGGTCCTTGTTGCTGTTTTTGCTGCGAGATGCGGAAAGGACATCAAAGCACTTTTTTATTTTTTTTACCTGCTGATGGAGGGAAAACGTACCATGTGTGTGTGTGTATGTGTGTGTGTGTGTGTGTGTGTGTGTGTGTGTGTTTGTGTGTTGCTACTTTTGGGGACAGAATTTCAGACAAAAGTCGTGTCTGCGGCTGGTAAAAATCAGATTGTTTCAGTTGTTTTGTCTTGGCTGCAGCCGAAGTCCTGATTGGTCCTGATCTGGTTCTCTACCTCACTGCAGTTTTTCGGTTCTGCTGGGTTCTAGACTTCAGGGGGAAATGTTGTACAGCTGCATTTTCATAACTGATTTATCCGTATCGTTTTCTTTCATCCTGAGT
>NW_019432043.1:0-434 GCF_002814215.2 Seriola lalandi dorsalis
ACACACACACACAGACACACACACACTCACACACACACTACCAAACACACACAGTAACAAACACACACAGACACACACACACACAGACACACACACACTAACACACACACTAACAAACACACACAGTAACAAACACACACAGACACACACACACACACACTAACACACACACACACACACTAACAAACACACACTCACACACACTCACACTAACAAACACACACAGTAACAAACACACACACACACTGACACATGAACTCTTTTCATTTGCTGGAGAGCAGAAGAAGAAGAAGATTATGGGCTGCTTCCTGTTACCACTGGCTTCACCATGGCGACAGGGAGCCATGGCCTTTGTGTGTGTCGGAGCGGGGCCGGGATCCTGCGGCGCTTCGTCTCTCAATGACACACAACATTAATCACTTGAGAGAAGTGGG
>NW_019432044.1:0-611 GCF_002814215.2 Seriola lalandi dorsalis
AGGAATCAAATCAAATAGTAATGTGAGGCATAAAAATTAGAAAAAACGTCATAGTAATGTGAGGCATAAAAATTAGAAAAAACGTCATAGTATAGTATGGCATAAAACGTCAAAAAAATACTGTAGTATATTAAGGCATAAAAGGACATAAAAACGTCATAGTATCGTCAGGCATTGAGTGAAATTGTAACGTGAGGCATAAAAATGATAAAAAAATGTTATGGTATAGTATGGCATGAAACGTCAAAAAAATATTGTAGTATATTAAGGTAAAAAGTGTCATAAAAATGTCATAGTATGGTCAGGCATCAAACGAAATAGTAATGTGAGGCATAAAAAGACAACAAAAGTCATATTATACTATGGCTTAAAAATGTCAAAAAATGTCATAGTATAGTATGGCATAAAACATCAAAAAAAATCATTGTATATTAAGGGATAAAAGGTCATAAAAACGTCATAGTATGGTCAGGAATCAAATGAAATAGTAATGTGAGGCATAAAAATGACAAAAAACGTCATAGTATAGTATGGCATGAAACGTCAAAAAAATATTGTAGTATATTAAGGTAAAAAGTCTCATAAAAATGCCATAGTATGGTCAGGCATCA
>NW_019432045.1:0-564 GCF_002814215.2 Seriola lalandi dorsalis
GTCATAGTATAGTATGGCAACAAACGTCAAAAATACAACATAGCATATTAAGGTATAAAAGGTCATAAAAACGTCATAGTATGGTCAGGCATCAAACTACATAGTATAGTAAGGCATAAAATGCCAAGAATCAGCAAAAATTATTATGGCAGAAAAATACCAAAAAACATCAAAAATACAACATAGCATATTAAGGCATAAAAGGTCATAGAAAGGTCATAGTATGGCTAGGCATGAGATGGAATAATATGATTAGGCATAAAAATGCCAAAAAAAACGACATAGTATAGTATGGCAAAAAACGTCAAAAATACAACATAGCATATTAAGGTATAAAAGGTCATAAAAACGTCATAGTACGGCTAGGCATGAGATGAAATAATATAATTAGGCATAAAATGTCAAACAACACAACAGAGTATATTAAGGCATAAAAGGTCATAAAAACGTCATAGTATGGTCAGGCATCTAACAAGATAGTATAGTAAGGCATAAAATGCCAAGAATCGGCAAAAAATAGTATGGCAGAAAAATACCAAAAAACGTCATAGTATAGTATGGCAA
>NW_019432048.1:0-709 GCF_002814215.2 Seriola lalandi dorsalis
GAAAAAGAAAATTACATTCTTGGAAATTTGACCGGCTGTGTTTCCTGTCAGAGCTTATTCATCTCTGGTTCATTCCCAGGCCCAGAATACATGTCAGCCTGTATGACTGACTCCCCTTAGGGCTCTCTCGATTGTGACACTGGCGTGGCCTCTCAGAGAAGCTGTCAACGCATCAGGCCCGAGCCGTCTGTCTGCCAAGCTGCAGCCGGCAGCCACTAGACCCAAAGACCGCTGCAGTAAGCTACGGGCCCTCACATTACACTCCGAAGCCCTTCAGCTCGCTGTTACTGACAGGGCAATTACAAACTGCACAAATACAAATATACGCCACATGCACAATTCATGTGAAGCAGCATTTTCATGGCTTGCCATTTGACTGGAAAACACTGATCTCATGTATTTTAGCTAAAGTTAAATCCTCCAGTTTACCAGCTTTAAAAGTTGACGTTGCAGTAGCAATGCTCTGCAAATAGTTGTTTTAGAAGATTTTAGAAACAGGATTTTAAACCTTCCCAAAAACAGAATGCAATTGTTTTAACTGATGAGACTGTTAGCTGCTTTTAATCTTGGCATCTTATATGTTTAAAATTTTCCTTGTGTGTTATTTTTATTACAGTTTGGTAATTTTATTGTTTGTTATTCAAATTGTATTGTAAATTCTTTCTGGACTCTCAGCTCATGAATTGTTTTTATCATGTTAAATGTATTT
>NW_019432049.1:0-361 GCF_002814215.2 Seriola lalandi dorsalis
CCACTTCCAGGGGTGACCCGCACCATGAAGGAAAGAGTAACCAAGCCCACAGCCATGGCTCAGGGTCGTGTCGCCCATATGATCGAATGGCAAAACTGGGGTATGCAGACGGTGGGTGCGGGGGGCATCCCCCAGTCCCGCATCACCACTCAGGAGCGGGAAAAGGAGCGGCGGCTGGAAAACGATGCGTACAGTGACCTCAGCGATGGAGAGAAGGAGGCCCGTTTCGCTGCAGGTTTGGAAACACACACACACACACACGCACGCACGCATGCACGCACACACGCACGCGCGCGGCAGGCACCCCACAGAGCGTGTTGACCTTCATAAGCAGAATTATGTGCTCATCACCTCACTGTGT
>NW_019432050.1:0-581 GCF_002814215.2 Seriola lalandi dorsalis
ATACTATACTATGACATTTTTTGACTTTTTTATGCCTTGCTATACTATGACGTTTTTTGACGTTTTTATGCCATACTATACTATGACATTTTTTGACTTTTTTATGCCTTGCTATACTATGACATTTTTTGACTTTTTTATGCCTTGCTATACTATGACGTTTTTTGACGTTTTTATGCCTTGCTATACTATGACTTTTCTGCCTTACTATACTATTACATTTTTAGATGTTTTTATGCCTTACTATAATAAGACATTTTATACCTTATTATAATATGACGTTTTTTTACTTTTTTATGACATACTATACTATGACATTTTTTGACTTTTTTATGCCTTGCTATACTATGACGTTTTTTGAAATTTTTATGCCTTGCTATACTATGACTTTTCTGCCTTACTATACTATTACATTTTTAGATGTTTTTATGCCTTACTATAATAAGGCATTTTATACCTTATTATAACATGACGTTTTTTGACCTTTTCATGACATACTATACTATGACATTTTTTGACTTTTTTATGCCTTGCTATACTATGACGTTTTTTGACGTTTTTATGCCTTGCTATACTATGAC
>NW_019432051.1:0-534 GCF_002814215.2 Seriola lalandi dorsalis
ATTGCTCAATGACACAAAGTCAGCATGTTATAATGGATATGAATATCAATGCAGTGTGTTCATTACATTTCCCGTGGCGCCACAAATCATGTAATATAATGGTAGAATAATATATAAAAAATGCACTGTAAGCTCTACTTTACCTACTTTAGATTTAGCCTCCCCCAAAATTAAACATAGGATTATATTTGGTGTGTTGAGGTTAGAATGAGATATTGGTTTAATTTAACTATATCAGGCACAATATGGAAATGTTTCCTGTAGATTTGGATAGATCTTAAAAAAACTAAACAAAGCAAACCAACAAAAACAGCAGGAGAGCAGGATTTATATACTGAATGCAGCAGAAAATACACATAGATATGCAGACTTACAGTTGGAGAGGAGAAATTATAATATGAAATAAATATAATATCAAATATAAGAAATATTATCAGCAATCGGTAGTTTAAGAATCAAACGTAGAAGTAGTCACAATGGCCCCTGAGGCTGATATATTATTATATCTTACATGATTAATCTTTAATGCTGGTG
>NW_019432052.1:0-578 GCF_002814215.2 Seriola lalandi dorsalis
GATACAACAACTGCCCCAACAACAACAACAACTGCTATAACAACAACTGCTCCAACAACTAAAACTGCTACAACAACTGCACCAACAACAACAACTGCTACAACAACTGCACCAACTACAACTGCGACAATTGGCCCGACAAAAACTGTCCCAACAACACCTACTGCTACAACAACCGCTAAAACAACTGCCCCAACAACAACAACAGCTACATCAACTGCACCAACTACAACAAATGCTACAACAACTGCCCCAACAACAACTGTTCAAATGACTACTGCCACAACATCCGCTACAACAACTGCCCCATCAACAACTGCTAAAACAACTGCCCCAACAACAACAACTGCTAAAACAACTGGTAAAACAAAAACTGTCCCAACAACACCTACTGCCACAACAACCGCTAAAACAACTGCCCCATCAACAACTGCTACAACAACTGCCCCAACAACAACAACTGCTAAAACAACTGGTACAACAAAAACTGTCTCAACAACACCAACTGCCACAACAACCGCTAAAACAACTGCCCCAACAACAACAACTGCTCCAACAACTACAACTTCTATAAAAAC
>NW_019432053.1:0-393 GCF_002814215.2 Seriola lalandi dorsalis
GAAAAGTATATTGTAAAAATGTGGCTTATACCCTCTCAAAGTTCTGATGTATGAAACAGCAACATGTACCTTTATTGAATATAGATTTTAAAAAAGAAAGATAAAGAAAAAAGAAAATAAAAGTTAACGGTAAAATGACTGATAATGTACTTTGTAGCAGTGTTGCCATTTTCCCAGATATCAGCTTTTACCTCGGTGACTCCAGTGTCATCATATTCTATTGGAACGGTGGCCAAAACATTTAAAGTCAAACCCAAGTTGTAATTAATGTGGAATTATCCCTTTTAAATTATTATTATTAATCAAAGGACTAATTTGTGTCGAAATCGGGTAGTGTGAGCTCGTGTGTGTGTGTGTGTGTGTGTGTGTGTGTGTGTGTGTGTGTGTGTGTGT
>NW_019432054.1:0-642 GCF_002814215.2 Seriola lalandi dorsalis
TTTTTCAGCTGCACACTGCTGACCTGGGGGGCCAAGGCTCTACCTCTGAAGTGGTCCAGTCCATCATGAATGCTATTCAGAGCACCGGGCCCCGCACGCTGAGCATCTAGAACACACAGACATAAATATGGGAAACCCCTCAAATAGCAGAGATGAGTACCTCTAATACTAGACCTCTCTTTACTAACTCTCCTATGCAATTTTACAATAACAATAGTGAGTTGTTTAAAAGTAATACTGAAATGATCTATGCAATGGTTTTTATTTACTCACAGGATTTAGTAGTTTTAAAAGTACAATTTAAAGCAGATTAATATATATTAATATAAATTGTTTCCTGACCTCCTGTTTTTTTTTTTTTAAGTTGTTTGAGCTCTTTGTTTTAAGCTACAGTACAATCATACTGCAGAAGTCCGTTACACCCATTCCTCTCCATGTGTATTAGTTTATTCATTATTAAGTGAACAGTTATTCATGTATTTGAAATTTAAATTATTTTAGACCAAACACAGCTGTCCTCCTGCTGAATGTATTGTATGTATGTCAGGATTTCTGGCTGTTGGTCTGACCCTGACACCTCTAATAAAGCCTGTTTCCCTCTAGTTCATTCATCCCCACAGTCGTCTGTGCTGAAACACCCAT
>NW_019432055.1:0-607 GCF_002814215.2 Seriola lalandi dorsalis
ATCTATCTATCTATCTATCTATCTATCTATCTATCTATCTATCTATCTATCTATCTATCTATCTCTTTCTATCCATCTATCCATCCATCTCTCTTATTTATTCTGTGGGCAGTAAAAATATTTCTTCCTCAAAGTTTTATTTTGAAGTTTTAGTTCTTTGGTGGGTGTCGAACATTGTAAAACTTTCGAGGTAAACAAATAAAATCAACTTGAATTGTTGTTTATAAAAATTGACTCACACCTTTAATCAGTCATGCTGCTGCTGAGGATTCATGTGCCGCCATCCGTCCCAGAATCCAGTTCTCTCTGTGGCCACAAAACAAACTGTGATTATTAGTTGTGTGTGTGTGTGTGTGTGTGTGTCTGTGTGTGTGTGTGTGTCTGTGTGTGTGTATTAGCTCTTTCCTGGAAGGGTTTCTCTGGTGTTCGTGTTCTGGCGTTACCAGGTGATGTCTCCTATGCAGCCAGTCACGGAGTCTACCTGTCGGACCAACAGGTGCTGACTGTATTTAAACTAATGTCATGGATTTTGTTTTTTTTTATCTTTGACCCGAGTGGGACTGAAGGTGCGTTTGTTTTGTCTCCCAGGGTCAGGTCAGAGACATCA
>NW_019432056.1:0-1183 GCF_002814215.2 Seriola lalandi dorsalis
AAAATGTCAAAAAATGTCATAGAATAGTAAGAAATAAAAATATCAAAAAACGTCAAATTATAATAAGGCATGAAAACGCCATAGTGTAGTAAGGCCTTAAAAACGTCATAGTATTGTAAGGCATAAAAACCCCATAGTATAGTATGGCATAATAATGTAAAAAAATGTCACAGTATAATAAGGCATAAAAATGTCAAAAAAAATGTCATAACACTTCATATTATAATAAGGCATAAAAACGTCATAGTATAGTAAGGCGTAAAATGTCAAAAAACGTAATACTATAATCAGGCATAAAAACACCATAGTGTATTAAGGCATAAAAATGTCATAGTATAATAAGCCATAAAAATGTCAAAAAACGTCACAGTATAATAAGGCATAAAAATGTCAAAAAAAATGTCAAAAAACGTCATAGTATAATAAGGCATAAAACCACCATATTATAATAAGGCATAAAATGTCAAAAAACGTAATACTATAATAAGGCATAAAAACGCCATAGTGTATTAAGGCATAAAAATGTCATATTATAGTAAGGCATAAAAATGTCAAAAAATGTCAAAGTATAATAAGGCATAAAAACGCCATAGTATAGTATGGCATAAAATGTCAAAAAACGTCATAATATAATAAGGCATAAAAACGCCATAGTATAGTAAGGCATAAAAATGTCAAAAAATGTCAAAGTATAATAAGGCATAAAAACGCCATAGTATAGTATGGCATAAAATGTCAAAAAATGTCATAATATAATAAGGCATAAAAACGCCATAGTATAGTATGGCATAAAATTTCAAAAAATGTCATAGTATAATAAGGCATAAAAAAGTCATAGTATAGTATGGCGTAAAATGTCAAAAAACGTAATACTATAATAAGGCATAAAAACACCATAGTATAATAAGGCATAAAAATGTCAAAAAACGTCAAAGTATAATAAGCCATAAAAATGTCAAAAACCGTCACAGTATAATAAGGCATAAAACCACCATAGTATAATAAGGCATAAAAATGTCAAAAAACGTCATAGTATATTAAGGCATAAAACCACCATAGTATAGTATGGCATAAAATGTCAAAAAATGTCACAGTATAATAAGGCATAAAAACGTCTAAAAACGTCATAGAATAGTAAGGCATAAAAATGTCAAAAAACGTCATATTATAATAAGGCATAAAA
>NW_019432057.1:0-581 GCF_002814215.2 Seriola lalandi dorsalis
ACGCGGGAAGAAGACAGAATGGACTTAACTGACAAGATGTGACATTATGACGTTTGATGACATTTTTAACCCATATTATATACTATGATGTTTTGTACCTTGCTATACTATGACTTTCCTTGATGTTTTTATGCTTCACTATATTATGACGTTTTTGATGTTTTTATGCCTTAAAATACTATGATATTTTTTAATGTTTTTATGTCTTACTATACTATGTCGTTTTTATGACTTTTCATGCCCTACTATAGTATGACTTTTTATGCCTTACCATACTATGACATTTTTATGCCTTACTATACTATGACATTTTTATGACTTTTTATGCCTTACTTTACTATGTCGTTTTTATGACTTTATATGCCCTACTATACCATGACTTTTTATGCCTTACTATACTATGACATTTTTATGCCTTACTATACAATGACTTTTTATGCCTTACTATACTATGACGTTTTTATGACTTTTTATGCCTTACTATACTATGATGCTTTTATGACTTTTTATGCCTTACTATACTATGACGTTTTTATGATATTTTTATGCCTTACTATACTTTGTCATTTTTATGACTTTTT
>NW_019432058.1:0-620 GCF_002814215.2 Seriola lalandi dorsalis
CTTTCCACTGTTTAATTCTCCACAGTGAGTGTGAGTTTCTCTGAACAGCAGCAGCTGTGGTGACAACAAACCCTGATGGGATAATGGTTCATGATCAAACATAATGTAACAGCTGCACAGGTAGAGAGAAGTCATCATCAGTGAAGTGACTCAGTCCTGTCATTTACCAACATCATCTATTTAAAGTTCACACACATTAACATGAGCCTCCATAAACTACTGGTCACACCAGACCAAGAGTGGAGATTTAATCCTGAGTGTATTGAACTGATCAACAGTGTGATCTATTGATTATTGAACAGTCTTTTCAGTGTCATGGTGGAGCTTTAAAGTCTTTCCATATATTGTGTTAAATGAGACAGAAAGTCACAGGTGTTTTCTCTCTTGTTGCTGTAGAGGAGTCGTATCAGGAAATGTTGAGCTTCAGACAGGAACACAGGTCTGAGTATATCAGAGCAGAATGGAGGATTCATTCTTCTTATACACACCAAAGGTCAACGTCATGTTTCCTGATGACAGTCTGTGAAAACCAGGCAGCAAACACAGATTAGATTGAATTGTTCACTTTTATTCTAACAGTTCTTATATTTTCTCTCATCACAGACTTGTTAACTGTCGAC
>NW_019432059.1:0-572 GCF_002814215.2 Seriola lalandi dorsalis
AGCTCCAGACTCCTGTAAACTTGACTCTCTCTTGAACAGACTAAGATGGCTGGAGCTCTGACTTTCCTCCTCATTGGCTGTCTGCTGAAAGGTGAGTTCAAGTGCATTCACTTCTGCTTTGAAAACTATGAAGATGATTTAAAATCATGATAACACACTGTTGCTGGTTTAAAGTATTCAGAGAACAGGATGTCAGTACCTGTGACGACAGGATGATTTGCTACAAAATGAAAGACGCAGTAAACTACCCAAATTTCTGGCCAGCCTTTTCTTAATTCAACTGAGATAAATGTTTTTTTTTATTATCTAAATGTTGAAAAAATGATCCTGAAATCATGATATAGTAACAATAATCGTTGTCGAGCAGAACAAGCACAGAATTACAACTACACTGCTACTGTAAAGTACTGTTTCCTTTTCTTCTTTAAAGATCGGTGCTCTGTGTTTCAGGCGGCCTGTGTGAAGAGTTTATGGTCACTTTGCCGAAGACTATAGAGGTTCTGAAAGGATCCTGTGTGACCATCCCCTGCTCCTTTGAGATACCGAGAAGATTTCAAAATAACTTAGATAAC
>NW_019432060.1:0-660 GCF_002814215.2 Seriola lalandi dorsalis
CTTTTATTAACTTAATTATGAAATTATATATTTCTATTTATTTATTTATTTATTTATTTATTCCCCAATTATGCATGATATTTTTAGGATTAATTAGGTGTGGGACATTGGTTAGGGTTAGGGCTTATAATCCAGTTAGGTTAAGTTTAGGGTTTGGGTCTGGGGTGAGGTTAGGTTTAGGATTTAGAATAAGGGTTAGGGTTGGGGTTGGGGTTGGGGTTGGGGTTAGGGTTAGGGTGGGTGAACTGAACCTGTCTCCCGTAGGAGACAGGAGGAGCACGGTCCTTCCATCCCTGGAACCCCCAACCTCCCTGGCCCCAAGCTGGTTGGCGGATGCGTTGGCGTCTCCGCCCGTAACGCACCACCGTCCAGTCATCCATTTTATGTTTTTTTGTATTTTTTGTTTTGTGTTGTTTTTTTGTATTTTTTTGTATTTTTTTGTTTTAAATGAAAAATAAAATAAAACAAACAACTAAAAACACTTTCCCAAAATATGGAAAGGAAAAAGCCAAAAAATAAAATGTTTTTCTAATAAAATGAAATCAAAATCTGTTTTTTTACTATTTTTAATAAACAACAAAGGAAGGTGTGCCAAAATAAACAAAAAGGTGACGACGTTTCGACCTGATAAGGTCTTCTTCAGGTCAGGCACACAAAAAA
>NW_019432061.1:0-2698 GCF_002814215.2 Seriola lalandi dorsalis
CCCCAACTGAGATTGTGGCAAAGTACTGGATGACACGTTTGGTGTTCACAGTCTTTCCAGCACCAGATTCTCCACTGGGTATAAACAGAGACTTATAAGAATTTGATCAAGATATTTGATTATCGTCAAAAAAGTCAATAAATGTGAAACTTACGTGATCAAGACAGACTGGTTCTCCCTATCTGTTGAAATAAGAAAAAATGAATTAACTATGTGTGTCTGTAACAGAAACCTCATATAAAACACATTGGACATTGTTAAGAACATACCAGTAAGCATGAACTGATAAGCGTTGTCAGAGACAGAGAAGATGTGGGGTGGAGCCTCCATACGCTTCTTGCCTCTATAAGCGTTTACAACTTCAGCATCGTACACTGGGAGCCACTTGTAGGGGTTCACGGTGGCACAGAACAACCCAGAGTAGGTCTGAAAGTGAACATGGAGACATAATGGTTAACTCCATGTTTCCTAGAAGTATTGTCAATTTCAATATTGTCTTTGATCATCTTGCAGATTGTCTTACGTAGATCATCCATGCTGCATAACGCTCTTTGAGATTATACAGGACAGAGGCTTCATTGAGATGGGTCATCATGGCCATATCCTCAATTTTGTCGAACTTGGGAGGGTTCATTGGAGTGACATCATCTTCTTTAACTGTCTTCTCCTGCAACAGGACATTGGTCACAATGAGAGCTGATCACATGTAGCTCCTATTTGAGTCTGATTTTATGATACAAACCTCCTGAGTGTCCAGGACTTTGACTGTGACTTTGCCACCGTCTTTCTTGAGGATTGTTCCCTTCAAATAGAGCTCCTTGGCATCAGTGACATAGCAGGCACTCTTGGCATCAAAGGGTTTGCTTTGCGCCTCGATTCTCTCCTTCTCTGGCTTACGGAGATAAATGGCAGCTTTGCCATAAACGGCCATCTCTGCGTCTGTACTCATGGTTGCAGTTTACTTCTGTGAGGTAGTAACAAATAAGAGTAGTCTTACTTATCTGTGTCAACATTACAGTCTTCAGCACATGCAGCTAAACACCCCAGAATAACTGAGTTCAACTACCTAATTAACATCCAGTATCTGTATTCAATCTATGTCCATCCATCATCAAATTTGGATGGACAAAAACTGTGAAAATGAATGAAATGTTTCACACAAAATACATACAAATTTAAAAGAAATTGTTCATACCTGACCCTCTCTCTGTCAAAAGTCTGTTATATTCCACAATCCTGTTAAAAACAAATTATACATTTTTAGTTCTAGAGAAAAAAAATTAAAGCAAAGATTTGTTAAACAAATAAGTTGCTAACTATTTTTTAAATATATTTTTAACTCTATAATATTAAACAATATTTTAAAGAAATTTTATTTTAAAGAAATCTTCTGTTTAATTCAAACATTGTATTGTTCCAAAAAACATAGACGATAAGCCTACCACAAGCAGGGGTCTTCAAGGGTTTTCTGCCACACACCACTGTGTCCTCTAGGACTCCTTATATTGGATCTGATCTGCTTACACTGCACAAGTTAAATACGGCAGACATGCCAATTATGGTGTGGATAATAAAGTCGACATTTAAGCATGTGATGCTAGTACACAGATGCCATCTCAGTTATTAATCAGTTTTTTATAAATCAATTTCTTTTTAAATATTTTGAAACATTTGACATGACAATCAAAGGTATCATATCAACATAACAGAATAGAAATGCAAAGAGTACAGGTATACTAGAAACAGTTATACTATTTTACATGACCTTTAATGGTATAACAGATTTTATTTATATAACATATTGCATTTCCCCTGACCATGTCCCATGTGTGCCTTGGTAATGATTAACACTGTGTCAGCACTGAATGCTTTTCAGCCACTTTTTTCATTTGTCATCTTATACATGGATGGAAGAACAGATATACTTCTAATTTTAATCCATACATCTGTCTACACAGGCTCTATAAAGGCTCACATTTCACCCAGGTTTTATTAGTGTAACCACAATCCAAAGCATCTTTATAGCCTTCAAGTCTATTTACTTCCTTTTTACAAGGGTAAATTCTTCCACTTTAGAGTATTACTCTTTTTAAGTTGGAAGGAAGCCCAGTTAAACAGTAAACCATCGCTATTCTCATTGGATTTTATGTAAATAATTTTAAAGTTTCTCTCGACCTTTTTTCTTTGGTAAACTAATACCATCAATGTATGACTGTTATACTAAAGAAGAGAATTTTGGTGACATTGTTTTCCAGAGCAGGTTAGGAGCTCTAGTACAATACTATAGTAGTACCAAGGAGCTTTTTCAACTTTTTGCCAACTGCCAAATTTGCAGTTAAATTGATGTGCCCAGGAGAGAGAATAAGCAGAACTGTGTGGTAGATTGATTCCAAGCATATTTCATTCTAATGATGAAGATTATGTGTTATTCTTTCAGCCAGAACGGAGAGAACCAAAATAGGATAGCAACTATTGTATGTTAGAAAGTAAGTTACACATTCAGTTTTAATATTTTAGCTCTACCCCAGAGAGACAGAGGGAAAAATGTCAACACTATAATGCATATCAATTGAAAATAATTACAGAGACTGAGTGGGTTATCCATTATTTGTTTTTTGAAAAATACTCTGTCAGCCAATGCCAAATGGTTCTGCTGTAAATAGTAAATGAAAGCAGAGAAATAACTGGTGTGAAAAAA
>NW_019432062.1:0-565 GCF_002814215.2 Seriola lalandi dorsalis
CACTGATCTTCTGGAAAACAGCTGCAGAACATCTGGACCAGAATCCAACATTTTAAGCAAAAATGTCAAATCTTTGCTGTTTCTAGCTTCTCAAACATGACAATTTTTTGCTTTTCTGTGTCAAACATATCTGTAAACTGACTATCTTTGAGTTCTGGACTGTCGGGTTCTTTGCTTGTAGGAAATTATAACAGACCTTTTTTTATTTTACTATTTGCTGGCAATTTATAGACAAAACTTGAAAACCAATATTGCTGATAATAGTTGCAGCACTAATTAATAGGCCTATGTGTTTGGCATGTTTAACTTTTGCTAAGGGCTCATTACAAACTGGAAAACATATGATCATTTCATACAGACTTATTAACATGTATAACTGCAGACTTGGTGGCTAGGAGGGGTCTCACTAATGAATTTAAGTGCTTGCAAAGTGTCATGCTGGAGGGGGATTTTTCCACAACCTGGCAACCCAAACGTTGTTGTTATTAATATCTAATAGTTGTAATAACTGATCAGTAAATCATTAGGAACACTAATAAAGCCACTGATTCCAGCTTACAAACGC
>NW_019432063.1:0-906 GCF_002814215.2 Seriola lalandi dorsalis
CCTCTGCAAATACAAACATGTTTTTAATCACATCACATCGATCACTGATCAATTCTCTGATGACAGAGTCAATGTTAATGTCAAGCTCATGTTTTCTTGCGTGTTACTCAATACATGATTGAAGTTTGGAAATCAATCAATACACTGTTAATGTCAATATGAAAACTCTCCATTTCATTTGTTTTATTATCTCTCTACACAACGATTTAGTGATGACTTCAACTGCTCAACAACGTATAAATATATTTCACCGGATTATGTGAACTGTGGATCATTTATTTCATCACTCGGAGGATAAAAATGGCGGCACGTTGTTCCGGTTGCCATGGCAGCTCTACACTGAAGTGACACTGAAGTAGCAGCTTTAGAGTTCACAATGTAAAATACAGAACAAAATGAATTAAGTTCAGGAGAGACTGTCCTAGTTCTCAGGGTTTATCACAGCAGGATATTTGATATTTAGTCAAGAATTCTGACTAAATATTTGCTCTGTGCTCCTCTTCCTCCACTCAATCACTCATTTTCTGGACTCCATTGGTTCCTACTGAAATGTAAATCTTTACATATATATATATATATAGTTTCCTTTTTAAAAAGAATCAGTAATTCCCTGAAACAGTTGCTCACTGTAGATTTAATCAAACAAACTAACTGTGTACACTCTGCTCCACCTCGGCCCTTTAATTACCGACATCTTTAAATCTCGTGTTCATCAGCTGAAGGAGAAATATGGAAAGTAAAAAGTCAGAATATTCTTTGTTTGTATATTTTCTCAGGAAACCAGCGACCTCAGCAGTCAGTATGAATACACTGAAGTTATTATCTGCGTCACTACAGCAGCTGTTACAGGAAGTGAGTTTTACTGCAGCAGCTCTGCACTAAACACTGTTAGAGTTTAAAGGTCTC
>NW_019432064.1:0-493 GCF_002814215.2 Seriola lalandi dorsalis
AATTCTTTGTACTTCAAGGTGTGATTGTTACAATTGTAATGATCATCTTATAAAATCTAGTTATAGATGGTGGCTGATGAGTTGCTTACCAGTCTAAACTCTGCAGGGATTGGTACTCAGGGATCTTTCGCAGGCTCCTCAATGTCGGTAGGTTCCCTCCTACATGGACTTCACAATCTGCTATAGTTGATGTATTCACACCACATTAAAAAAAATTCAGTTCACAGAGGGGATATGCTTTGAAAAGAACTAAAAAGCCAGGCCTAACTCAAACTATTAGTATATAAAGTATGAAGTTCATGTTGTTGTGCAAAGTAAAACCATTGTAATGGAGCTGTTTCAATGTCTCCATATGCTTCTATTGTAAAGTCATAGGGCAGGTTCAGATTTGGGAGTAGGCAGACTTAACAAGTGTTTGACTGAGGCCTACTAAGAAGAGTATATTGACTTGTAATAATGTTTGCTGTCAAGATGAGTTCTAAATGAAAAATAG
>NW_019432065.1:0-516 GCF_002814215.2 Seriola lalandi dorsalis
TTACATTATCACAAATGTTTCCATCAATTCTCAAACCAGAGAAATCTGTGATTTTAATCATGGTAACATTTCATTGGTCAATGACATCGTATCCTCTATGATCATGTGTCAGTGTGTTTGTCTGACAGAAGCTCAACATTGACATTTATCTAGTTTAAAGTCACATACACTTTTTACACCTTGGTGGTTTTCAGTTCTATATCTGAACCAGATGAAGGATTTTAGTCGTCGGACGTCTGGATCTGAAGTTATCAGAGAAACAAGCTGAGGAAATGTGAGACAGCTCAGCTCCCAGCTGCTGAAGACATCTTGTCCTTTGTCATTGAAGAACGTCAGTGAATCTCTGATCTTTAAAGTAAACTGCTTTCTGGGTGTTTCTACTGGTTTCAATCCCCTGGTGTGTTTGTTGTGGAGAGGAGGACACCTCTGTGGATAATTCAGCTGCTGGTAAAAACCTGCTGAACGTCTGCTTCATAAGTTATCAGAGAAACAATCAGAACAAAGGTTAGCATCAAT
>NW_019432066.1:0-646 GCF_002814215.2 Seriola lalandi dorsalis
ATGTGCTCGATGACCAGGGAGTCCACGTCCAGACCCTGGAACACACACACACACACACACACACACACACACACACACACACACACACACACACACACACAGAGGTGAGACACACCTTTACCTGACAGCTGTCAGCGCACATCTGCGTCAGTGTTAAACCAGCTGACAGTTACAGGACGTCAGCTTCACCTACACTAACGTTTGCTTTTTGTTAAACTGTTCACGCTGCAAAACTGTATTTCCAATATCAAACCTGTTATTTTCTAAATTAATTAAATCATTAGTTCTTTAATTCCTGGAACCTGATCTGATTCTGTTTGTTCAGGTTAATGTCACATTAAAGAAGCTGAAAGAAAAATATTAAACACCAAAGTCTAAAGTTCTGTTACGAAGTTCCTTAAATGTCCTGGTCACATGACCAAACTGTCCAGTGACACCTGATGACTGAACAGGTGAGGCATCGTGTGGAAACTGCTGCAGATTCAGAAACAATTCTGACTCTAGTTTCTCTTCATGCAGCAGATTTAAATGTCAGATTCATGTTCGAGCTGCTCACATTAAATCAAACTGAATCTTTTGTCAGTAAAATGTCTGACGGTGAATTCTGTTCTAGTTTTATTCAAAGATGTTTAGTGACGGTTGATCA
>NW_019432067.1:0-528 GCF_002814215.2 Seriola lalandi dorsalis
CTGTCTCTCTCTCTCTCTCTCTCTCTCTGTCTCTCTCTGTCTCTCTCTCTCTCTGTCTCTCTCTCTCTGTCTCTCTCTCTCTGTCTCTCTCTTTCTCTCTCTCTTTCTGTCTGTCTCTCTCTCTCTGTCTGTCTCTCTCTCTTTCTCTCTCTCTCTCTGTCTCTCTCTCTGTCTGTCTCTATCTATCTCTCTCTTTCTCTATCTCTCTCTCTCTGTCTCTCTCTCTCTCTGTCTGTCTGTCTCTGTCTGTCTCTCTCTGTCTTTCTTTATTTCTTTCTCTCTCTCTCTTTCTTTCTCTCTCTCTCTCTTTCTCTCTCTCTCTCCATTCTTATTTTCTTTCTGTCTTTCTTTCTTTCTTTCTTTGTCTGTCTTTCTTTCGTTCTTTCTTCCTGTCTGTCTGACTGCCTCCCTCCCTCCCTTCCTTCCTTCCTTACTCCCTCCCTCCCTTCCTTCCATACTCCCTCCCTCCCTTCCTTCCTTCCTTACTCCCTCCCTCCCTTCCTTCCTTCCTTCCTTCCTTCTTCCCTC
>NW_019432068.1:0-502 GCF_002814215.2 Seriola lalandi dorsalis
AGAACACAGGAGAACACAGAGAACACAGCAGAACACAGGAGAACATAGGAGAACACAGAGACCATAGGAGAACATGGAGAACACAGGAGAACATGGAGCACACAAGAGAACATTGAGAACACAGTAGAACACAGAGCACACAGGAGAACACTGGAGAACATGGAGAACACAGGAGAACACAGAACACACAGGAGAACACAGGAGAACATGGAGAACACAGGAGAACACAGGAGAACATGGAGAACACAGGAGAACACAGAGAACACAGGAGAACACAGAGCACACAGGAGAACATGGAGAACACAGGAGAACACGGAGAACACAGGAGAACACAGAGCACACAGGAGAACACAGAGAACACAGCAGAACACAGGAGAACACAGAGAACACAGCAGAACACAGGAGAACATAGGAGAACACAGAGACCATAGGAGAACATGGAGAACACAGGAGAACATGGAGCACACAAGAGAACATTGAGAACACAGTAGAACACAGAGCA
>NW_019432069.1:0-457 GCF_002814215.2 Seriola lalandi dorsalis
AGAGAGAGAGAGAGAGAGAGAGAGAGAGAGAGACAGAGAGAGGGAGAGGGAGAGAGACAGAGAGAGAGAGAGACAGAGAGAGGGAGAGAGAGACAGAGAGAGAGAGAGACAGAGAGAGGGAGAGACAGAGAGAGACAAACAGAGAGAGAGAGAGAGAGAGACAGAGAGAGAGAGGGAGAGACAAACACAGAGAGAGAGAGAGACAGAGAGAGAGAGGGAGAGAGACAGAGAGGGAGAGGGAGAGAGAGACAGAGAGGGAGAGGGAGAGAGAGACAGAGAGAGAGGGAGAGAGACAGAGAGGGAGAGGGAGAGAGAGACAGAGAGAGAGGGAGAGAGACAGATAGAGAGAGGGAGAGAGAGACAGAGATGGAGAGACAGAGAGAGGGAGAGGGAGAGAGACAGAGAGAGAGAGAGACAGAGAGAGGGAGAGAGAGAGAGAGAGAGAGAGAGAGAGAGA
>NW_019432071.1:0-1787 GCF_002814215.2 Seriola lalandi dorsalis
TTTTTTGCCTTACTATACTATGACGTTTTTATGACTTGTTTTGCCTGACAATACTATGACTTTTTGTTTTAGTTTTTATGCCTTTCTATACTATTAGCTTTTATGCCTTACTATACTATAACGTTTTTATGACTTTTTATGCCTTACTATAATATGTCGTTTTTATGTCTCACTATACTATGATATTTTTTTGACTCATTATGCCTGACATTTCTTTGACTTTTTATTCTGTAATATACTATGACGTTTTTTTTATTTTTCATGCCTTTCTATACTATGATATTTTTAATCTTCATTATGCCTTACTATATAATGTTGTTTTTATGCCTGTCACGGCCTCCAAACCAAGGCTCAAAAGGGATTGGAGGCTTTAACATATGCAAGAAGGAGACCAGACAAGAATAACGTTTCAACCAATCTTTATTGAAATAATCCCCAAAATATTCTCAGTTTACCAACATAAAAACCATGGGAAACAAAAGGACAGGAGACTCCGGCCAAAATAAACAAAAGAAGGTAAAATACTGGGCCAATCACGCAGTGGGCCTTCGCTCCCAGCGCCCCCCTACTAAACTACCCAAACCCAACATAACCTAAAACAAAAGACGAATAACATGACTACTGGTAATCTCCAGCCCAAATTAATATAAACTAAAATAACAAAACCCCACCACACCTAAATGTGCGTGGAGGAACAAGCCCAGCTTGGAGAAGGAAGAAAGGGCAAAGAACCCTCACTGCAGGTACAGTTGTCTGTGTGTGTGTCTCCTTTCCCGTCTCTGTACTCTCCGCCTCTCTTATCCCCTCCCTCTGTCCCTAATGCTTATTGCACCCAGGTGTGCACCAGGCAGAGGGAACTGGGAGAAAAGAGTAGCAGCAAGAGAGGACAGGACACCACACATACAGGGTGAACGTGACAATGCCTTACCATACTATGTTTTTTTTACTTTTTTTGCCCTACTATACTATGTCGTTTTTATGACTTTTCATTCCTTACTATACTATGATTTTTTGGGGGGTTTTTATGCCTTACTATACTATGACTATTTTTTTGACTTTTTATGCCTTATTATACTATGACTATTTATGCCCTACTATACTATGACTTTTTTAAAACTTTTTTTGCCTTACTATACTATGACTTTTTTTTTACTTTTTTTGACTTACTATACTATGACTATTTTTTTGACTTTTTTTGCCTTACTATACTGTGACTTTTTTTGCCTTACTATACTATGACTATTTTTTTGACTTTTTTTGCCTTACTATACTATGACTTTTTTTTGCCTTACTATACTATGACTTTTTTTTGCCTTACTATACTATGACTTTTTTTTTTTTAACTTTTTTTGCCTTACTATACTGTGACTTTTTTTTGCCTTACTATACTATGACTATTTTTTTGACTTTTTATGCCTTACTATACTATGACTTTTTTTGCCTTACTATACTGTGACTTTTTTTGCCTTACTATACTATGACTTTTTTTGCCTTACTATACTGTGACTTTTTTTTTGCCTTACTATACTATGACTTTTTGTGCCTTACTATACTGACTATTTTTTTGACTTTTTATGCCTTACTATACTATGACTTTTTTTGCCTTACTATACTATGACTTTTTTTTGCCTTACTATACTATGACTTTTTTTGACTTTTTTGCCTTACTATACTATGACTATTTTTTTGACTTTTTATGCCTTACTATACTGTGACGTTTTTATGACTTTTTATGCCTTATTATGTTATGACGTTTTTATGAATTTTTATGCCTTACTATACTATGA
>NW_019432072.1:0-574 GCF_002814215.2 Seriola lalandi dorsalis
GAGACACACTGAGGTGTGAGATCAGTGACTCCTGCTTTAATTAGTTTTTACTATTAATTACAACCAACTGAAATATTTACATTTTAGTGCTCACAACATTTAAAACATCTCCAGAAGAAGAAAAACACAACTGACCTCAAACTTGTGAAATGTGAAGCAAAGAATAAAGACAATAATTTAATACTGAGGAAGTTTGAAGAACTAATTGATAATGTTAATGATCATGTCTGGACTCACTCAGCCTTTCTGCAGTTCCTCACAGCTGGGATCAGTCTCCGTCGTCCCTCCTCTGATGTGTTGTAGTTCTTCAGGTCCAACTCATCCAGAACCTCTTCTGACATCTGCAGCATGTAGGCCAGAGCTGAGCAGTGGATCACAGAGAGTTCCTTCTCTGATCTGTTCTCTGACTTCAGGAACTCTTGGATCTCCTGATGAACTGAGTGATCCTTCATCTCCGTCAGACAGTGGAAGATGTTGATGCTTCTGTCAGGAGAGATATCATCTCTGTTCATCTCCTTCAGGTTGTTGATGGCTCTCTGGATGGTTTCTGGACTGTTCTCTGTCTGACCCAGCA
>NW_019432073.1:0-579 GCF_002814215.2 Seriola lalandi dorsalis
GTGGGGGGGGTTATGATCTCTGGATCATAAGTCTGATTTCAGAGCCCTGGAGCTGCGTCTGTTCACGCTGTTTCTGTGTAACGATGCCTGAGCTCCCCGGAGGCCCATCAACCACTGACCTGAACACAGGTCAATGACCAGGGAAAGGGAAACTGAAAGATGAGACACTGCAGGGAGTGTGTGTTTGTGTGTACATGTGTGTGTGTGTGTGTGTGTGTGTGTGTGTGTGAGTGAGTAAGAGAGAGAGGGAGACAAACAAGCGACGAAACACTAGATTAGAGATAAAGGGATATTCTATCACTAAGATTTGAGTCTTACTCCATGAAAGTACATGTTGTGCATCCCTCTGTATGGGTGTGGGTGTGTGTGTGTGTGTGTGTGTGTTTACTGTGCGCATTATTATCTCCTGACTGAACCTGCAGCAGTGTGTGCCTCAGGATGACAGATAACATCATTACAAAGCACTGCTTGTCCTCAAACCGTCTCCCTAAGGCAAACATCTCACTCACACACACACACACACACACACGTACACCTTTGCTGTTTGTTTATGACTCAGTAGAAACACGTCACCTTCAC
>NW_019432074.1:0-640 GCF_002814215.2 Seriola lalandi dorsalis
GGTCCCAGCTGTGGCTTGAGGTGTGTGAGGATTTCCCCTGACCCCCACCAGGTGACATCCAGCTGGAATATGAACAAACAGCTGATCAGGTCACTCTCCATGAAGATCCATGACTCGTGTGTAGATCCTGGACACTGAACAACAATGTCTACAACTGTACAGGCAGCATCAACACAACCTGTATGTTGATGGTGTGATTTTGTTTTCCTGTTTACAAACACCTCCTCGTCTTGTGATGGTGTAATAATTATTACATGCGTTCCATCTCTGGCAGTGATCACAGCAAGTAGACCGACCATGAAGCTGCTTTATTTCTCTGTAGTTGTTGAACATCTAAAAGAAATCGTATGAATTGTCCTGTGATGTCGGGTCAGAGCGCAGTTATTGTTTGGCGAATAGATCGGCTTTTCTCTGTTGCCAAGTAACGCAGCGTGATTTCCGCACTGATGGGGTTGTTTCGGTTGGTTGGAGATGTTACTGCATCCTTCACAAACACAACAACGATCATTATTCCCTTGTGATTGAGTCAGTATCTTTTAAATTAAATTCAGCATCGTGTAAGGTTTCCAGAACGCTGTGACGTGGAATGACAGCAGCTCTTTATGATTTGGTCTTAGTTAGTTAGGAGTCCTCTCGACTA
>NW_019432075.1:0-595 GCF_002814215.2 Seriola lalandi dorsalis
ATGTTACAGAGATGTAACAGAGATGTTACAGAGATGATAAAGATGTAACAGAAATGTTAGAGATGTTACAGAGATGTTAAAGATGTAACATAGATGTTACAGATGTTACAGAGATGTTAAAGATGTAACAGAGATGTTACAGAGATGTTACAGAGATTTTACAGATGTTACAGATGTTACAGAGATGTTAAAGATGTAACAGAAATGTAACAGAGATGTTACAGATGTTACACAGATGTTAAAGATGTAACATAGATGTTACAGATGTTACAGAGATGTTACAGAGATGTTAAAGATTTAACAGAAATGTTACAGAGATGTTACAGGTGTAACAGAGATGTTAAAGATGTAACATAGATGTTACAGATGTTACAGAGATGTAACAGAGATGTTACAGAGATGATAAAGATGTAACAGAAATGTTAGAGATGTTACAGATGTAACAGAGATGTTAAAGATGTAACATAGATGTTACAGATGTTACAGAGATGTTACAAATGTAACAGAGATGTTAAAGATGTAACAGAGATGTTACAGAGATTTTACAGATGTTACAGATGTTACAGAGATGTTAAAGATGTAACAGAAATGTAAC
>NW_019432076.1:0-561 GCF_002814215.2 Seriola lalandi dorsalis
TGTGTGTGTGTGTGTGTCTGTGTGTGTGTGTGTGTGAACACAACACACATCTCTGTCCTTTTGGTTCAGGTTAAGTGGTTGGCACACTTTGTTAATATTCCTCTTCCCTTCACTGTTTTACTAGCTCAACAAGGGCTGAATACTTGGTAGTTGTATTGATATTTATTCACATTCACATTCAGTCATACATATCTAAATTATGGCAAAAAAGGTGCAACACTGCCATCTATTGGCGCAGTGGTTGGTGTGGGAACTGCACAGAGAAAAGAGGATTTCACTGTGGTAAGATGTCCTCTTGCATGGTCTGGGATAATCTATGATTTTGGTTTCCGGTGTTCATGTTTTATATGTTGCTGTGTAATGTGCTCACTGATATTTGTGCTAACTGTTTTTAGCACTTACTGTGATTTGTTAAGCCATACATACTTTTTGGAGACTCGTAATGATGCTAAACTATCTTAAATGTTTACCCTTGTTCCATGTGTTGTTCAGATTATCCTGAGACCGGTGATGCTGTGCTGTGTGCTGCGTTGCAGGTAATATGCTGTGCACTTTGTTATG
>NW_019432077.1:0-635 GCF_002814215.2 Seriola lalandi dorsalis
TATCCCCTTGCATGTCGAAACCATCCATGGATTGCTGTCACCTGAATGTTGCCGCAGGCCTGTTCCATTGTCTGCAGAAGATGCATGCGGGCATGTGGTTGGCGGTCATATACACGCCATCTCCAAGCTGAAAAGAATTCCTCTATAGGGTTTAAAAATGGTGAGTAAAGGGGGCAAGTTGTCATGGTTTGCTATGGCAGACACCTTTTGTTAGTTTTGTTTTGGAGTTTTTGCACTTCCTGTTTTATTTTGTAATTTGGTTCCTTGTGTCTCAGTGTTCTTGCTTCTTGTTTCTGTGTAGTGATTGTCTGCCCCGCCCTGATGTGTTTCACCTGTGTGCAATCACCTTGCCTCCTGTGTCTATATAGTCTTTGTGCTCCCCTTTGTCTGTGTCGGTTCGTCTGTTTAGTTCAGGGTTTGTTCACGTCCTATTGTCTTCATGTCTGTTCATGTCACGTTCACATCTGGATTTTTTGTTAAATAAACCTGCCTGCACCGTCTCCCAAGAGTTGACTGCATTTGGGTCCAACTTACCTCGCAAACCTTGACACAAGTATACCACTTCAAATTGATTGTGGTTGGTGAACCAGGCCTGGACCAGAGCAGCCCGATGGAAACTGACATTATCCCATACC
>NW_019432078.1:0-637 GCF_002814215.2 Seriola lalandi dorsalis
TTAGTTCACTTTTTATGCCATACTATACTATGACTTTTTTCTGACTTTTCATTCCTTACTATAATAAGAGCATTAAAAGTTATAAAAAAAGACATAGTATAGTAAGGCATAAAGAGTCATAAAAACCCATTCTATACTATGACTTTTTTCTGACTTTTCATGACTTACTATACTATGAAGTTTTCATGACTTTTCATGCCATACTATACTAGGACTTTTTTATGCCATACTATACTAGGACTTTTTTTCTGATTTTTTATGCCATACTATACTATGACTTTTTTCTGACTTTTCATGCCATACTATACTATGACTTTTTATGCCATACTATACTATGACTTTTTTATGACTTTTCATGACTTACTATACTATGAGGTTTTCATGACTTTTCATGACTTACTATACTATGAGGTTTTCATGACTTTTCATGCCATACTACACTATGACTTTTTATGCCATTCTATACTATGACTTTTTTTTATGACTTTTTATGCCATACTATACTATGTCTTTTCGTGCCATTCTATATTATGCCTTTTATGCCATACTATACTGTGACTTTTTTATGACTTTTTATGCCATTCTATACTATGACTTTTTTTTATGACTTTTTATGCCATACTATACTATGTCTTTT
>NW_019432079.1:0-736 GCF_002814215.2 Seriola lalandi dorsalis
AGTGATAAAAACGACATAGTATAGTAAGGCATGAAAATGTCATAGTATAGTAAGGCATAAAAAGTGGTAAAAATGTCATAGTATAGTAGGGCATAAAAAGTGATAAAAACGACATAGTATAGTAAGGCATAAAAAGTGATAAAAACGTCATAGTATAGTAAGGCATGAAAAGTGATAAAAACGACATAGTATAGTAAGGCATAAAAAGTGATAAAAACGACATATAGTAAGGCATAAAAAGTGATAAAAACGACATAGTATAGTAAGGCATGAAAATGTCATAGTATAGTAGGGCATGAAAATGTCATAGTATAGTAGGGCATAAAAAGTGATAAAAATGTCATAGTGTAGTAAGGCATAAAAAGTTGTAAAAATGTAATAGTATAGTAAGGGATGAAAATGTCATAGTATAGTAAGGCATAAAAAGTGGTAAAAATGTCATAGTATAGTAAGGCATGAAAATGTCATAGTATAGTAAGGCATAAAAAGTGGTAAAAATGTCATAGTATAGTAAGGCATGAAAAGTGATAAAAATGTCATAGTATAGTAAGGGATGAAAATGTCATAGTATAGTAAGGCATAAAAAGTGGTAAAAATGTCATAGTATAGTAAGGCATGAAAATGTCATAAAAACGTCATAGTATAGTAAGGCATAAAAAGTGATAAAAACGTCATAGTATAGTAGGGCATAAAAAGTGATAAAAATGTCATAGTATAGTAGGGCATAAAAAGTGAT
>NW_019432080.1:0-582 GCF_002814215.2 Seriola lalandi dorsalis
AACTGTCTCACACATTAGGACTCATGATGAATAATGATTATACTTGTTACTAAAGATTCTGTTGCTGTTGATTGTAAATTGTACACTACAGTATTTAATTCATCCATTCATTATTCTTTTATACATGTTTCCAGTGTTATAAATTCTTTAAATTAATGTAGTTCATAATGTCCAATAAAGTTATTTATGAAGTTCTTGCTTTAACTTTGTTGATGGTTTTTATAAAACACATCTGGTATGAATTTTCACAATAGTAACACGTACAGCATTGTGTGGCTATTTCTCTGTTAGCTTTAATCAACAACATAAATACTAGAAATGTTTAAATGTTGTCCGACAACACTGACAGTGAAGGATCTAAAAACAGCTGATGTTAACTGGTAAATACTTTCACCTGTGGAGGTGGTGACAGTGCCAGAGATGATCCATCATTAATCACAGTTTAATATTTATAAATCCTGATCTTAAAAGTGTTGCTACCATCACCTGTCAACAACAGCAGAAGTGAAGCTGCAGGTCATTTCATCAGAGGAAGATGAACTGGGAGGTTTTCTAGCATCATCATCATCATCATCATCATCA
>NW_019432081.1:0-550 GCF_002814215.2 Seriola lalandi dorsalis
GTGTGTGTGTGTGTGTGTGTGTGTCTCTCCACTGTTTCTGTCTTTCTTTTTATTCATGTTTACTTTCTCTGTTTCCTTCACTTCCCCGTGCAAGTGTGTGTGTGTGTGTGTGTGTGTGTGTATGTATCAGATATTTTAAAACAGTGTTAGAGTGTGAGTGTGTTTCTGCGGTTTTATTCTTAAATGTGTGCGTTTGCAAGAGAGAACGAGGGCGGGGCGAGTCTATTTTAGCCTCAATGTGAGGACGAGGCTCAGTCAGAAAGACCTAATGTCCACACACACACACACACACACTACATAGTTATATCAAATGTGACCCTGTACGTCTGATCTAATCTAAGATCCTTTTACAAAATCATCACTACAGTGAAAATCAGTGTTTGTTCTTTAGTGTCGCACGTGTTAATTAGTTAATTGCTACTTATTCATTTATGTAAACAAACCAGACAGAACAAACATTTTCTAAATAAAAACCTTGGCACAGAACTGGTTCATATTTAAATCCCAGTTCAAGCTGTGAACAAACCAATGGGGACATGAGGACACACAG
>NW_019432082.1:0-394 GCF_002814215.2 Seriola lalandi dorsalis
GTTTAGGAAGCCCTGGAAATTTAAGCATTTGTAAAATTATAAAAGTAAAACTTCATTTATTTCAAAACATTTCGAACATTAGATTTATTTATTACAGCATAGGAAGCCCTGTGGCTGCATGCATTAACTGTAGTAAAATATTATTTTGATAGAAATCTGATGCTCCTTAAACATCTTGTCCCATACTTATTAGAACATGACCTCCATACTGAAAGTCATCAGTGTGTTTGTTTGCAATGATTTTGTAGCAACATATAACATCAGTGCATGACAGTAAACTCACTCACTGTTTATGGTGATGGAGGCTTTGTCACTGTATGGAGATGGAAAACTTCTCTCTCCAAGCTTTACAATGTAAAAACATATCACTTTGACCTCAACAGGTGCACGCTGA
>NW_019432084.1:0-394 GCF_002814215.2 Seriola lalandi dorsalis
GCAGACCTTTTCCTGTACCACTGCTTGCAGAAAGTGTCTTCTAAAAACTGGCAGTAGGTTTGGGAGTTGATTTTAGGTCCATCTTCAACCCGAAAAGGTCCAACTAGCTCATCCTTAATAATACCAGCCCGTACCAGTACCCCACCTCCACCTTGCTGGCGTCTGATTGGAAGTGGAGCTCTGTGCTGTTACTGATCCAGCCACGGGCCCCGTCCATCTGGTCCCTCAAGAGTCGCTCTCATCTCATCAGTCCATAAAACCTTTGAAAAATCTGTCTTCAGATATTCCTTGGCCCAGTCTTGACGTTTCAACTTATGTGTCTTGCTTAATGGTGGTCGGATTTCAGCCGTCCTTATCTTGGCCATGTCTCTGAGCACTGAACACCTTGTACTTC
>NW_019432085.1:0-464 GCF_002814215.2 Seriola lalandi dorsalis
GACTGGCTTCAGTGTGTTCTCTTCAGGTGGGCTGATGAAGAGCATCAGTCAGAACCAGTCTCCATCATCTCCTCCTGGACCTTCACACAGGAACATTACTGCTCTGAGATCAGTCTGAGATTAGAGCCAGTGACTGTGAGTCTTCATCAGACTGATCTCAGAGCAGTGACAGATCAAACTGTCTCTGTTCATCTGTGAGGCTGTCAGCTGTTATCAGCTTTACTTCCTGTCCACATCAACACAACGACAACAGACGTCTTCACATCAACTCAGACACAAGATCAAAACAAGCTTCTGGCTGCTCTGATTGGCCGACTGTCCTCTCTCTGTCTTTCTGTCCAATCCTGAAGCCTGTCACCGTTCTCCTCTCACAGCTTCACTGAGAAGGATGGAGGTTTACAGGAAACACTGGATCTTTGCTCTGATACTGAGTTTACTACAACACTGCAGAGAGCAGCATGGAC
>NW_019432086.1:0-357 GCF_002814215.2 Seriola lalandi dorsalis
ACACAGAGGAGTAAGCGTTTCCACGGCAGGTTATAGGCATCATAAAAACCAGGTGGTTGAGAGTGAAAACCGGGGAAATGAAACCTACATAGATGATGCCTTCTTTGTGTCGCACCAGGAGGTTCCTGAGGAGACCCGCCTCGTTCAGATCCCCCAGCCTTATCATGTCATTCACGCCGTTCACAGAGGTGGGGTGCATGGCTCGGATGCTCCCCTCCGTCTTCTTGTTGATCTTGTGCTCCTGTGTGCATGTTATGAAAGAGGTTGACATTACATTGGAGGGATGACACTCATCTTCCAGGGACCTGACGGCAGCAGGACTGTTAAATGGTGTTTTGCGTACCTTTCCTTCATCAT
>NW_019432087.1:0-605 GCF_002814215.2 Seriola lalandi dorsalis
TTCTGTATTGTCATTGGATCTAAGCAAACTAGCAGCCAATCCAAGCCCTTCTTTTGGTTAGGAGCGGGATCAAGTAGTGCTGAGTAGAGTTGGGAACACTAGATGAGAGACAGAGGTATTGGTGTCCGGAGAACGTGGAGAAAGGCTTCGCGTGTGGAGAGCATTTAAGTTTTATCATCCGGGTCGACTAATCGTGGTCCTGATAATAACTTGTGTGTTATTTACTAAAGGAGATGGATGCTGTGGAGAGAGAGAGGTTGGAGCGGTTTTCCCGGTCTTCCCAGTGGACGGTCCCTGCTGTTTTCTTCATGTGATTCTTCGTGTCTGTCTACTAACTGCTCAAACCAAGACTGCCATTGCCCCCTGTGACTGCCATCACCCCGTTTCCCCTGCTATCCCTCACTAACAACTCCTGTTGGATTCGTGAGTAATAACTGAACTAGTATGCACGTGCTTTTTTCTTTTGTTTCTGCTCATTTCTGAGTGAAGTGGCCATATAAGTTTTCGGTCTCACCGCACCCCAGCTTCAAGAAACAGGCCTGCAACAGGGTTAACTCTCATATTTGCTGGTGTATGGTTAAAGAGTGACTGTGTGTGTGTGTGTG
>NW_019432088.1:0-680 GCF_002814215.2 Seriola lalandi dorsalis
ATATGAGAGATGACCCTTCGGAAGGGAGCGACTCAGAAGGCTGGGGCTGACATATGTTACTCAGCGTGACGAGCCGAGTCCGTAGACACCAAACTTGTGGACTTTGGACAAACTTTTCCATTGTGACATTCACACTAGTCTTAATATACTATGTCGTTTTTATGACTTTTTATGCCTTACTATACTATGACTTTTCGTGCCTTCATATACTATGTCGTTTTTATGACTTTTTATGCCTTAATATACTATGTCGTTTTTATGATTTTTTACGCCTTGCTGTACTGACTTTTCATGCCTTACTATACTATGACGTTTTTATGACTTTTGATGCTTTACTATACTATGACTTTTCATGCCTTACTATATTCTGACTTTTTTGTGACTTTTTATGCCTTAATATACTATATCTTTTTTATGACTTTTTATGCCTTGCTGTAATATGACTTTTCATGCCTTACTATATCATGACTTTTTTGTGACTTTTCATACCTGACTACACTTTTTCGTTTTTATGACTTTTTATGCCTTACTATATTATGACTATTTTGTGACTTTTTATGCCTTATTATACTGTGACTTTTCATGCCTTACTATATTATGACTTTTTTGTGACTTTTTATGCCTTAATATACTATGTCGTTTTTATGACTTTTTACGCCTTGCTGTACTATGACTTTTTA
>NW_019432089.1:0-9141 GCF_002814215.2 Seriola lalandi dorsalis
CCAACAGTCTTGAAGGAGTTCCCAGAGATGCTTAGCACTTGTTGGCCCTTTTGCCTTCACTCTGTGGTCCAGCTCACCCCAAACCATCTCGATTGGGTTCAGGTCCGGTGACTGTGGAGGCCAGGTCATCTGGCGCAGCACTCCATCACTCTCCTTCTTGGTCAAATAGCCCTTACACAGCCTGGAGGTGTGTTTGGGGTCATTGTGCTGTTGAAAAATAAATGATGGTCCAACTAAACGCAAACCGGATGGGATGGCATGTCGCTGCAGGATGCTGTGGTAGCCATGCTGGTTCAGTATGCCTTCAATTTTGAATAAATCCCCAACAGTGTCACCAGCAAAGCCCACACCATCTCGCCTCCTCCTCCATGCTTCACGGTGGGAACCAGGCATGTAGAATCCATCCGTTCACCTTTTCTGCGTCACACAAAGACACGGCGGTTGGAACCAAAGATCTCAAATTTGGACTCATCAGACCAAAGCACAGATTTCCACTGGTCTAATGTTCATTCCTTGTGTTTCTTGGCCCAAACAAATCTCTTCTGCTTGTTGCCTCTCCTTAGCAGTGGTTTCCTAGCAGCTATTTGACCATGAAGGCCTGATTCATGCAGTCTCCTCTTAACAGTTGTTCTAGAGATGTGTCTGCTGCTAGAACTCTGTGTGGCATTCATCTGGTCTCTTATCTGAGCTGCTGTTAACTTGCGATTTCTGAGGCTGGTGACTCGGATGAACTTATCCTCAGCAGCAGAGGTGACTCTTGGTCTTCCTTTCCTGGGGTGGTCCTCATGTGAGCCAGTTTCGTTGTAGCCCTTGATGGTTTTTGCGACTGCACTTGGGGACACATTCAAAGTTTTTGCAATTTTCCGGACTGACTGACCTTCATTTCTTAAAGTAATGATGGCCACTCGTTTTTCTTTACTTAGCTGATTGGTTCGTGCCATAATATGAATTCTAACAGTTGTGTATCAACCTGACTTCTGCACAACACAACTGATGGTCCCAACCCCTTTAATAAGGCAAGAAATTCCACTAATTAACCCTGACAAGGCACACCTGTTAAGTGAAAACCATTTCAGGTGACTACCTCATGAAGCTCATTGAGAGAACACCAAGGGTTTGCAGTGCTATCAAAAAAGCAAAGGGTGGCTACTTTGAGGAATCTAAACTATAAGACCTATTTAAGAGTTAAGAGTTAATTCACACTTTTTTGTGAAGTACATAATTCCACATGTGTTCATTCATAGTTTTGATGCCTTCAGTGAGAATCTACAATGTAAATAGTCATGAATTTTAAATAAGGTGTGTCCAAACTTTTGGCCTGTACTATATATATATATATATATATATATGGTACACGTCAGTGTGCAGTCACGTCTTTATATCACCTGTATTCTGTATGTGCACATGTATTCAGATTGCAGCACTACTTTTTACTGGTGTACTACTGTCTCTGGTCAACAGTGTCCTGAGCCATAGGTTTCATATCACAGAGACAAAACATATATCACATTTATCATATAAGTGGGAATTACACTTTGAAACAACTGTTGTGTTTCTCACCTTTGCGCTTTATAGACCTGGGAAATACGTTCATCTAAAATACTTTGTTTCTTTGTCAGCTGCAATCTTTTAGGACTGAATGCTATTTTTTACAACATGACTATTTTATGTAAAATAATATCTATCAGTTCAATTACATTTTGAAGCACCTAAAAGGAAACATATCCGTAATAAAGACCAGGAAAATCTGTTGTTGAAATGTGTTTCAAATCTAAATTAAGGCCCTCAGTGTGTAAAGAAGGAAAGGAAAGATTTTTAGACATCACTGTGTACTGATATATTGACATGGCACTCACTTAGCCTTTTATTTATCACTCCATTTCAGCCATCAGATCAAGCCTTCAGTTTCAAACTTGCATATTGTCCAGAGATTTATATCATCAATAGTCAACCCTTCAACAACAGTAACAAATTAATTTAATTGATGAAATAATATTAGATGATACTGTATGTTCTGGAGAGTGGTGCAGTATTCCAATTAGTTTCCATTCAAATTAAATCAGTAGATATCTTCATATTAAATATATCATTTCAGCAATGAGGTTGAATTCAGTTTGCTGGGTAGTGGGAATGGCTTATTAAGGTTATGCTATGTTTTACACTGAGAATACATTTTCTATGTTAATTTTACTATAAGAAACAAACTGAAACTCCCTGGTCTTTGGTCAATATACAATAAAGAAATGCTTTAATTTGAAATGCTGAATGCATCGTAGTGTATCTGTTCATTTTAACCCTCATATGTAATATGACCAAATGTGTTTTATTCTTCTCTGCAAATGCAAGGATTTCACTAAATGTTCACACTCTGATATTTAACATTTCAAACTGTGTCTTTCTCTGAGGCCTGAAGTGTCCAACCAGTCCCTCTAATACTTTTCTCAGTCAAGGTTATTCTTAATCTTCACTCTACTTTTATGTGGTAAATGTGCAAAATGCCACTGATAGCTGTGTCTGAGTTGTTCCCATGACTGAAGCTCAGTACCTCACACATGAGGTTTTAACATATTGTTGGATTAGCATTTCTGTTTGCACATCACTGAAGACTTGGTCCGTCTCTAGAGAGCTCGTCTCATTTTTAAAATAAATCTTGTCATAAAATGAAGCTGTCATATCAATATTTCATTTAAATGGCAGTATTCACATGCATATACAGTGGGAAGAACACGGCTGCATATAGTAAAGGCTGCGCTGGGTTCTCTATAGCAGTAAAGGGATTTTTCTTTTTTCTAAGAACTGTGAAAAACATACATTATTAAAGAAACTGTCCCATGTAATAAAATGTATCTTTAAAAAAGACAAAATACTTTATCTTAATCATTAGATCTGATACATTAAACTTGTCTTCACACAGCAGGAATGGACAAAACCAGAACTTTATCCACACCAAAGACAAGGACAGAAACTCTTGAAGACAGTTTGTCACATCTATACATCACAACCTCTGAGTCAAAGTCTGGATCTCTGGCCACCAGAGGGAGCTGCTGGTTCTTTTATGTCCCATGTGAACAATTTACACTGTCACACTTACCCACAAAGTCAAGATTACATACAGGACAGTACAAGACAATTTCTTACTTGCACAAGATTTTAATTTGAAATGTCTAATATAATAACTGCTCTTATTTTTATTTTATTTTTTCCATTTTTGAGTGAGACTTTGAATTTAATGTCAGCCTAGACTATGGCTGTCACACAATGTGAGTTAGTTACTGTAATCCAACTCAAACCCTAGTAGTACATATTAACTCTCTGTTTGACTTGTCAAACACAAGCAATTAAGCCAGATCAACGTGTTATATAACAGGGTGATGCAAATACTCACTGAGGATAAGTGCTAAAATATTTGCACATTAGATACATTCATTGTCTATTTGTGTTTTGTGATGGTGGAATACTTTCCAAGTGACTCTCTCCATGTCTTTTGTATGCAGGAAGCGGTTGATCAGAACCCTGGCTGTTTTCTTACATGTAAGATGGCTCAATTCTATATGAGCAAGAAAGATGCATAGCATATAAAATATATCACACAACACTGATATATAATTATGCAGTGTGCAAAAGTGTTTCACATATTGTGTTGTGCATATTGCACATTGCTTATCTATGTGTGCACCCTTACTGATTATAGTCTTTTATTTTTGCTCATTTTGGCACAAATGCAAGCAAACAAACAAACAAACAACAGGAACATGGCTCTATTTTTTATATTTTCTCATTCGAGACATGGTTATACACTAACAAGTTAATTGGGAATGTTTGAGGACAGAGGTAGTGAATTTGCATTAAGTTGGTTTTCCATTTTGGGAGTGGGGTTGGTCTCCCCGGGACCCTTCACCAAAGTGTGTCCACCGGCTGGAGACGTGGCAGAGCCTCCGGTCATATGATTTTAGATCATACACGAACCCCACCCCGTTACTGCCCACCCTGAACACATTTTTTAATATCGCTTGTCCGTTATTTAAGGTGAAATCTCAGTTTAAACATCTGCTGAGAAGTGGAAAGTCCTGGATAATGTTCCCTGCACGTCTCAACACAAAGACTGGAACTGAATTTAGTGGCGGTGACCACCCAAAACAGTGCCATTTTTAGACGTTTACTGCTGACGTTTACACAGGCTTCAAATAGCTTCCGTTTTACACTGGTAGTGATTGGACCGCTCTCTACTTACCCACTGAGCTAACACACTGGCTGAGCAAGTCCGACATTCTACACTTCAATGGAGGAACAGCCCAAAGATCGGGCACAAGACAGACAGTACCACCACCACGGAGAGGACAGAAACTCTATTCAACATACAACTTGTCTAAAACATGATCAGAGCCACTTCCAGCGCCAGCATCAGGAAACGCAGACGAAGAAAACAGGTTGGGCCATCCGGAAAAGTTAGCTAACGCTAGCTAGCCTTAGTCAGCTAATGTCAACGAGCCGAATAGCATTTGCTAACTAATGTGAACAGCATCGTGATTGAGGGCTTAGCCTGTTCGCTAGCTGTTACTGCATACTATAAGCTGTTGGCCGCAATATTTTAAGAGACATTACAACTGGCGAGCAGCTGGCTGGTTACACCGACAGTTGGCTACTGTGGGACAGCAAACTAACCGTCAAGTTAGCTAGTTGGCTAGCTGACGTTGCGTGACAGTTGTCGCTGGTGGTGGTTTGACATATCGGGGATTGACCTTGTGCGCCGGTTTCACCACCCATTTCTCTTCTGCTAACGTAACTAAATCTTTTCAGAGAATCACGCTGGGTCACCGTGTATTGTAAACGCGTCACCTGTTATATGTGCACGGTGTATCGTCTCCAACAATAGTCGAAGCTTTCTCTTATTCATTTCAGCATGCCTGTGTCCAGTTTAGGAAAACGAGCCGGCTCCACTGGAATGTTCTGAGCTGCCGTTTCCTGTCGGCCATGTTAGAATATCACTGCTAGCTAATGCTATCATCTGTTACTGGCTAGTAAGGAATCTCCGTCAAACCACTGCGCGTTGCAGTACTGGCATGTAGTGGTCGTTTTTAAACGTACTTTGGTTGCGGGGGTTGGGTGGCTATCTTATGTCATAACCACGTATTGGTGCCAGGGCGTGTTAATACCGAGCGAGCCGCTGGTTAGTTGACATTAGCTAACGCTAGCCATCTCTGACAGGCCTGTTGCATGTTGACCAGTTAACGTGAAGCCACGCAGCAGCTTCATTATGACCACTTGATAAAGCCCTGGTTTGCTGCTCTGAACACATACTGTAACAATCGACCTTGTTTTGCTCGCAGCTGTCACGTCTGTGAAACCAGTTCTGTAAACTAAAGTGAACCGAGCTGTGTGCAGAGTGTGCTGTGGCCCACAGACATGAGGGGCAGTAACACTGAATGGGAAAATCCCACGTTGACACAGCAGTTCTCATGTCTCACTGCATAGACCTCTTTATAGTTCACTGCCAGTCAAAATGTATTTATAAATGCAGCTTAGCCCTCTTTTTTACACCTGGCAACAACTGGTCTTTGATGTCATATCAGGTATTCTCCAGAAAGCTAATCAACGAACAGCCCAGTATGCAGTTATAAGAAATACATCACATCTCCATGACACCTTAAATACAGTGAGCACCAGCTCATCGTTGGATGAGTTAGGGGGTTTATTTTCAGGCAACACCACAACCATTAACTGACAATGGCCCAGGTATTTTATTCTCTTGTCTGATCGTCTGTCCTTGTCTCACCTGTTGGACAACAATATCAATTTACAATTGAAAGCTCTTATAACAACATTAACTACTGTGATTGTTTTCAGAATAAAGTTACTGTGAACAGCAAGTGAATTGTTATCAAACTTATACTGCATCTTTCTGGTTTGCATAGGAAACACCAGTTCCAGCTCCGGTCCTGTGTTACTCATTACTGCATTATAAATACTTTATCAAACATTGAGTAGAGTACCCAAAAGTTACTTATTGCAAATTCTCTAAATATATATTTTATTTTCCATAAGTGGGAAAGGGAAAATTAATTGAAGCAGTCTTTTGTAAAATGTCCAGCAGTTCTACAAGGACGTTTCACAGATTGGCTGAGATGTTCCATCATTTCAGCATAAACTGATTTTGTTTCCCCTTTCAGGCAATAAAAAAGTAAACATCAGTGACGAGGAGGGGGAGAAGAATACACACCTGTCTGATACTGCTGGTATGTCACATCCCCTTAACAGCAATGGTAACAGACACACAAGTAATACAAATGTGAAGCAGAAGTCAACACAAAAGCTGTACACAACTGTTCCAAGAGTGAGCAGCAAAGGACTGGACCATAAGAAGAATATGGACCTTAAGAATGACAAGGAAAAGGCCCTGGATTTGAATCATCATGAGGGCCAACCTTTGGATAAGAAAGACTCTGTGTTGCTTCAAAATGGCGTCGTAAACTGTGGCTTAATTACAAATGGCTATTCTAGCAAGGACAATGATGGAAGCGGTTCTGAAGGTGGATATACTACTCCAAAGAAACGCAAGGCCAGATGTAACAACGCCAAGAACACTGATAATGTGATGAGAGACAAGGAGAAAGACATGCAGCAGGGCAACACTACACAGGAGGCTGGGGCTTTTAATCTTGAGACGACTGACAAGGGGGTGACTTCCAGACTCGATGGCTTTAGAGCCACCCATAAAGTAGAAGCTCAGTCAGCAGCTAGACGGGCTGTTGCGTCAGAGGCTACAATGGGTGAATCTCAGAGGAAAAGCTCTGATGGCAAAACAGTTGGCATCTTCGGTAAAAAGACTGAGGAAAGGCACAAAGCCAAGCTTTCCTCACCTTCAAAAGAGGACTCCTGGACTTTATTCAAGCCCCCTCCAGTATTTCCTGTGGACAATAGCAGTGCTAAAATTGTTCCCAAGATCAGTTATGCAAGTAAAGTAAAAGAGAACCTCAACAAAGTAGCTCAAGGTGGAGGAGAGGCACTGCCTCCTCCTGTTAGACTGTCACAGGTCCCTATGTCTGCTATGAAAACTATCACCTCAGCTAGCTTTACTAATGGTCCTGTTTCTGGAAATGGAAACGGCTGCCCGTCAGTGGGTACCTTCTTTGCTCATGCTGCTAGTAGTATTCCACCAGCCCCATCTATCCCAAGTGGCGAGAATGTAGCATCTCCTTTGGAAAGTAACTGTAGCTCTACAACCAGTCCTGTAGACGGAGAAGCATATGAGCATAGAAAGTGTACTCTTTTAATTTACCCTTTAAATATGCAACCTGTGCTCCCCAGTGCTCGTCACCTCGACCCACCGGCTGCTCAGACAAATCAGAAAGCCTTGGGAGACATCTTCCATAATCAGTGGGGGCTTTCCTTCATCAATGAGCCCAACTTGGGGCCAGAAGGAGGAAGTGGACAGGTACCTGCAGAGGACAAAACTACTGTGGTCACACCTCAAAGTGAGTGTCAGGCTGTTGCAGCCAAGGCTGCGCAGCCCTGCTTTGACATTAGCCCGTCATTCTTAGAGCCTGGCACTTTGGCTCAAGACCCTGAGAAAAGGACTTGTGCCCCCTGCAATGTGTCTAATACTTGTTCTCCTGCTTGTGTGATGAGTGAGGAGGAGAACAAGCTGCAGCCATGTGGCCAGGAAAAGACAAAAGTTGAGGCCAAGGGTGCAGGTTCTGCTACGCCGGCCCCCAGTAAAGACAACGGTGCTAAGCCTGCGCAGGGCCAGCTAACCCTTTGCTGTTTGGCTCATCTAAAGAACAGGCCCACTCTAAAGACATTGGCAGAAGGTGTAGCTGGGGCTCCTTTGATGTTAAAGCTGCTGTCACTTATCACACTAAAGGTAACTTTAACTTTGTTTATCAAATTAATTTGTCTAAACATTGAAGTTTTAATCTTTAAGTTTTCATTCCTTAAGTGACACCTGAGGTTGTTTAGTCAGAAATACAACAGAAGAACAACTGGTCTGTTTACAGTGCAAAAATCAAACTTAAAAAAAACATTTTATTAAAGAAGTCAGTCAGTCATTACGACTTCATGCTGAGCAATGCATTGTCACATGACCGAAGTTGGAGGTGTGTAAAATAATTCAGTATTTATTAATTTTTGTTTGGCAATAAGTCAATCAACATGACACAGGAAAAATTCACATTGGCCAGGAACACCCTCACCACCCCCACCAGAACATGACCCACGAACAATCATGTATTAGTGCAAACCTCAGTGACAAATTTATTATTATGTTGTTATTATTGTTGCTATATATCTTGTCTTTAGTCAGTGCTTCACAATAACAGCCACCCCGTGTGTCAGCAGTGTTCAATGTGAAGCGTTTGGTTTGCATTAGCACTAGCCATCAACAGCTCTGATTTGACAGAGTGAAAGTATTTTACCATTAATATAAATACATTAAAAATCAGCAGTAACAAAAACAATGTTTATTGTTTTTGTTTTTTTTAAATGAAAATCTTAAGGATTATAACTTTAACCAGTCATGACTCAGGAGATTTGATATACCCAATGAAAGAAAGAATGAAGAAAGAATAAATTATGTTTACATATATATATATATTTTTTTTTTTTGAGTGATCAGTATTGGATTTTCTGAAAATAATTGTTCATGATCAATTAATGCAGGTCATTAATGCATAATCATTTTGTTTTTCTTCAACAGAAATGGAATCCATATTCAACATACAAAAACAAGGTAAATTGAGCCTGTTACTTTTTCCTAACATCCATTTTTAGAAGTGTTTAGACAGTTCAGTTTTGTCAACAAGAATTGGATCTATGTAAGAACATATTATAAAAGTTTTGAATATATCACGTCAGTTCATAAATACTGGAAACCTGCTCAGAAACAACCTGAAGCTTCTTTACCAAACATCTTGCTGTAACTCTGAGGACAGATATGAGCACTGCGTTAAAGCCTCTGACGTGTCTCTAGAGAACAGACAGCTGTTCAGTAAGTCCTTCAAAGACAGAACAACAGACTCAAGGTAGTCACCGACAGACACTGCAGTGAAGTTACTGAGTGTGACGTACAGCTGGTGGATCCAACACAAGCTACAATTAAATATTCCATGAATACAAGGGCTGAGTTTTTTTTTTTTTTTTTGTGTG
>NW_019432090.1:0-484 GCF_002814215.2 Seriola lalandi dorsalis
TAAAAATGTCAAAAAACGTCATAGTTTACTAAGGCATAAAAATGTCAAAAAACGTCATACTATACTAAGGCATAAAACGTCATAGTACAGTAAGGCTTAAAAATGTCAAAAAACGTCATAGTTTACTAAGGCATAAAAATGTCAAAAAACGTCATACTATACTAAGGCATAAAACGTCATAGTACAGTAAGGCATAAAAAGTGAAAAAAGGTCATAGTAAAATGAGGCATAAAAATATTAAAAAATGTCGTATTTTATTAAAGGATAAAACTTCATAGTATAGTAAGGCATAAAAATGTAAAACAACGGAATAGTAAAGTAATGTGTAAAAATGACAAAAAACGTCATACTATACAAAGGCATAAAACGTCATAGTATAGTAAGGCATAAAAATGTCAGAAAATGTCATAGTATATTAAGGCATAAAAATGTCAACAAACGTCATACTATACTAAGGCAGAAAACTTCATAGTATAGTAAGGCA
>NW_019432091.1:0-734 GCF_002814215.2 Seriola lalandi dorsalis
ACAATTTTTATACCTTACTAAATTTTGTAATTTTTTGGTGTTTTTAATGCCCTAACATACTATGAAGTTTAAGGCCTGAGTATACTATGACATTTTTTGCTGTTTTTATGCCATACTATACTATGTCGTTTTTTGCCATTTTTTGCCTTACTATACTATGACATTTTTTACAATTTTTATACCTTACTAAATTTTGTAATTTTTTGGTGTTTTTAATGCTGGAACATACTATGAAGTTTAACGCCTGAGTGTACTATGTCATTTTTATACCTTACTACATTCTGTGATTTTTTGGGCGTTTTTATACCCTACTATGCTGTTTGAAAATAAAACAAATGTTATTAAAAAAATGTCATAGTGTATTAAGGCATAAAAAACAGCATAAAACCAAGGCATGAAAATGCCAACAAATGAATAGTATAGTAAGGCATTAGATTCACAGATGAAAATGTAATTAGACTGTGGGAGGAACCATACTAAATGTGTAAACACCACACACAGAAGTCCAAAGCTGGATTTGAACCAACAACCTTCACAATGAGAGGCAACAAATTCTAACCATTGTACTATCATACCTTGACAGTTCTAAAGAATACCTTAATAGGTCGTTTTAACATCCCAGCATAGTAAAGCATAAAAGCATTGTATTGTAAGAAAGCACAAAAATGTTAAAAGGTCATGGTAATGTAGGGTATGAAAATATGAAAAAATGTCATAGTATATTAAGGCATATA
>NW_019432092.1:0-509 GCF_002814215.2 Seriola lalandi dorsalis
ACAGTAAGACCTTGTTTTCATAAAATTATCAAAATGGGTCTTTGCCAACAAGTACAACAGTATATTCTTACTTATTGCTGCAGATATTACCTTACAGTACCTTTCTATGATGCAGCTCATAGAACATGTGTATTGAATTATGAAAATGATGAAACGATTTCCTTCCAAATACATCACAGCACACAGTTTTTTAATTGTTTGCTCTGTGAACAATTTTCAAGTTTGAAAAAAAAACAAAAAAACAACAACACTGACCATGTAGAAGCTTACTGCGAGTGCAAAAAGAAAAACTGTATGCTTTGTGTGCCACACAACAAGCCCTGCAACTTTCTAAAATATGGAATAATTTCAGTAAAACAAACAATACTAGACACATCTAGTACAAGAACAATCACATACAAAACTGCAAAAATATTTGCTCCAATCAGTGCAATGTATACAGTATGTGCAACAATCCAGACACGGACATGAAGAATTGTTCCATGAGCATGAATGTGTCTTACACTGCA
>NW_019432093.1:0-608 GCF_002814215.2 Seriola lalandi dorsalis
CTTGGCCCCAAAGGGGGCTTGAACTCACAACCTTCTCAATGAAAGGCAAGAGCTCTAACCACTGTACTACTAACAGTCTTTATAACTCACAAACATCATGGTAAAGTATTGATTAAATCTTCATAGTATAGTATGGCATAAAATATCAAAGTAAAGTAAGGCATAAAAAGGTGAAAAAACGTCATAGTATAGTAAGGTATAAAAATATCAAAAAATGTCATAATATAGTAAGGTATTAAACGTCATAGTATAGTAAGGTATAAAATGTCACAGTATAGTTATGCATAAAAAGGTGAAAAAAGGTCATAGTATTATAAGTCATAAAAATGTCAAAAAAACATCATAGATAGTAAGGTAAAAAAATTTCAAGAAAATTTAATAGTATAGTAAGGTATAAAACGTCATAGTATAGTAAGGTATAAAAATGGCATAATACGTCATAGTATAGTAAGGCATAAAAAACTAAAAAAACGTCAAAGTATAGCAAGGTATAAAATTTCATAGTATTGTAAGGCATAAAAAAAATCAAAAAACATCATAGTATAGTAAGTCATAAAAATGGCATGAAACATCATAGTATAGTAAGGTATGAAACTGTCAAAAAACGT
>NW_019432094.1:0-614 GCF_002814215.2 Seriola lalandi dorsalis
TCCGTCTTTAGATTTTCCCTTACGGTATCTCTTTGTGACTTCTGTCTGTGTCTGCACACGACCCTTCAGGGCATGAGACTGCGACATACTGGCAATGTAATTACAAGGTTTTCTTTTTATTTCTACTGAGGAAAACAAACTGCCAAAAGAAACTGGACACCTGTGGAATGTGCTGCAGCAGAACCACATTTAAAGACGTTTGTAGTGAGGGAAGTTCCAGGGAAGAGGAGTGTCAGAACTGCATCACTGCAGAACCTCAAGCCCGAGCACCAGAGACTGGAGAGCAGCGAAATACTTCATTTAGAATCAAATCTCTGCCATGAGAAGACAGTGAAGACACACACACACACACACACATTCTGTCCTGACAGAATGTTGTGGAAAGGATGGTTGGTATTATCCAAGATGGCCTCCATCTTACTTTGCATGTGTCTCTCCACAACAGTCCTGAGTGAGTCCAGACTCCTGCCAAGCACAGACCCAGCCTTTGTTACCAGCTTGTCCAGTCTCTTTGTGATCATGTCTGACATGCTGCCGCCCTAGCAGACTGCAGCATAAAAGAGTACACTGGCCACCAGTGACTAATAAAACATGTCCAGCATTTCACTGCAGAC
>NW_019432095.1:0-563 GCF_002814215.2 Seriola lalandi dorsalis
GCTGTAAGCATCATCACTGTAAGAAACAGTGGTGAAACACACAATATATATATATAAACAGCTGAGGTTAGATCATGATTGCTTAATGAGAAACACCTGTGAATGGACCATCAGAGGGGGAGTGGCTACATGACATCAGCAACAAAACAACAAATAGCAAACTCTTATATAAACCTCCACCGTGTCACTGCTGCACAATGACAAGTAGTGAGCACAGTTTACAATAAAACCACACAACGACCAAGTAGCATACACAATGTTTCACATTTCTTACATAGAGAAAAAGACTTGTAGAGAACATCCACGCCTAGACATGTCCCAAAATACAAGATATGTGCAGATGGCTCAAAACTATCCAGTATATAAAGGCTTGAGAATAAAGGTTTGTCCACAGCAGAGATATACAGCACACAAACGGTAAAGGCAGAACATTTGAGTCTATATGACTTTGTTTACCAAACTAGTCAGAAAATAACTAGAATGATAAGAACAGAACATGTTCTATGAAAAAGAGGTTCTTCAATACAACATACATCATTTAGTGCATGTAAAGGATCTGAATT
>NW_019432096.1:0-489 GCF_002814215.2 Seriola lalandi dorsalis
ACGACGCATGCTGGAGAACATTAAATACATATGATAGTTCTCACGTACTCAAGGCCGCTGTGGGAGAATGAGCTGAGCTTGGAGCAGATGACTGTATGAAGAAATCAGCTCGCCAGCGTTCAGAGCAGACTGATGCCGTAGCTGTTCTCTCACAAGGACTTTAGTTTTACATATGTTTACCTCATTAATTTAATACGGACATTATATATATGACAGAAAATAATTCTGTTCCACAGGTGATTTCTGTGAATGAAGCCTCCTCTGTTTTCAGACACGGATCATCACAGCTGCAGATGTAACAGTGCTGAAACAACTCTCTCCCTCAAACATGACATGTAGCAGCTTCAAGTTTGACCTTCAGCTCAGTTCTGCTGCTTCACTGGCACCAAAGCAGAAACAAAGTCCAGCAAGTCCAAAAGTAGTGATGTTAAAGTGTGTGGTTGTGTCAGTGTGTTCAGCGCCCACACACTGTGTTGTTCCTGTCATTGT
>NW_019432097.1:0-634 GCF_002814215.2 Seriola lalandi dorsalis
CAGAGTTCATACAGTAACGCTGAGGGTTTCCTACATGGAGCTGGTTTAAAAGTCAACACAGACACACAACATCTTCACCTTGTGAGTAGGATTCAAACCAAACATGATACTGTAAAATCACTTATTGCAAATTTCTACTGACGTGGAGGGTCATGTTGTATCTTTGGTGCTTAATTTCCTCTGTGTACACCTTCACTGAGGTATCATGCCATCCTGTGACTTTTGTACAGGTCTTAGTCGCTGTGAGAGGAGCCAACGTTCTGGTTGCTAGCAGGATTCGAACATGCGAGCCAGGAAGACCCCAACGGATTTCAAGTACGTCACCTTAACCACTCAGCCACAACTACACATGTATTGCTGCTTCATGTTGTGAACTACATGCACATGGAAGAAATATTGTTTATGAACGGGAAAAGTGTTATTTTGCATTTTAATGTCTATAGGCCAAACGTCTCCATCTCAAACAAAACAGAAATAGAACTGCGATGGCCGGGAATCGAACCCGGGTCAACTGCTTGGAAGGCAGCTATGCTCACCACTATACCACCATCGCTTGAAAGTCACAGAATTTTCATGGAATCTTTCTCGTGAGTCAGCACTTTACATCATTGGAGGAATTTGACTGGGAGAGGAG
>NW_019432098.1:0-570 GCF_002814215.2 Seriola lalandi dorsalis
GGGCAGGACTGATAAAGTTTGCTGCCTAGCTCCCACCTTGACATTGGTCGTTTTATTATTAGCCATAGCCGCTAGCTTAATGATAACTTAACAGACGGCTAATGTGGCTATCAGCTAAATCCTCTTCAGAATCAGCAGCTACAACACAAGGCTAGCTGATTTTCCAAGCAACAGGAGTCGTAGCAGAGTTAGCATGGAACAGCTAACTCTGTGAGGAGAACAAAGGAGATAACAGCAAGCAACACAGCCAGACAGGACTTTACTCCACCAGGAAGCCTCACAAATCACTGGACTTTACAAAACACTGGAAAGGACCTCTTTGCTTGTTCTAAGGACTGGGTATTTTAACTGACTGGGCCTAACCTCTCCCAGCACAGCATAGCACAGCATAGCTAAGCAGCAGAAGTCTTAACTTTGTTAATGTACTTGTTGATTGATGTCATGTTGTTGTAATGTTTGCTTAGGTCGTAGTCAGTCATACAGTTAATCGGGTACTTGTATGTTCACACACATAACAGTACGTCTCAGTTCTAGAACCTGCATGAAGCTAACCTCCTCCCTCTAACCTGG
>NW_019432099.1:0-785 GCF_002814215.2 Seriola lalandi dorsalis
TTTTCTTTCTTTTAACCGTCAGAAAATTACACGGATGGTTCCTCACTACACTTTTTACAAATGTAATTATTCATCACTATTTTCACTGAATTCTGGGTGTTTTATTCAGATTTAGAGAATCTGTGATCTTCACTCCTCTACAGTATTTGACATATACCTGTCTGTGATAATCCACTCATGTTCCCCGGACTGCAACTGTAAACCAGTTCTGTTTTTATGTTAATGAGGTTTATTGACCATAAAATTCCAAAGGAAAGTGTAAAAGTCGTGATAATAAGTAAATGACAGTTATTGCTGTTATTGGATAATAATTCTGTTCTTCATGTCGATAAACAGTCGGACAGGAAGAGACAGACAGCAGCTCAGCACAAACTGAGCAGGTTACACTTCTCTTTCCTCCCTCTGTTTGTTTGTTTGTTTGTTTGTTTGTTTGTCTTTGAGTCGACCCACCTTCCAGGACAGCCCGTCTCTCCGGTCGCTGTCGACCTCCCTCTGACAGACAGCTCGGACCAGCAGACACTGCTTCCTCCACAGCTGATTGCTCTCCTCGATGATGTCATGCCACAGTCTGCAGGTGCACGCGGCGCTGCACAGACTCTCCGCGTCCAGCTCGCCGAAGATCTTCACGCTCATCTCCGTCGGCAGCATTTCCACAAAGTTGTGAGGACGAGGTTCGCCGGCGGACGTCAGGGACGGTCTCTTCTCACAGAGGAGGAACACGGGCGACGTCCTGGTGGGGTCATGCTGCATAATAACTCAGAGTCCAACGGGTCGAGACGCCTGGA
>NW_019432099.1:1583-2223 GCF_002814215.2 Seriola lalandi dorsalis
ACGGTTTCGGTTGTAGTTCCCACTGTAGTGAAACATGCTGACACACGCACGTGACCGGAAACTGCTGGGAGGACGTGTCAGAGAGGCACTGAACACATTTCTTACTGCAACATCTAACCTGTATATTCACACATATTTCACTACAACAACACAGACAACACGAGACGTGATGACGTCATGCGGTGTGATGCACTTTGTGTCCCGGACACAAAATGACCCCGAGCAACTTTTCCACGTCAGTGAAAAAACCCCCACAAAAACAGCAGCAGGCACTTAAATTAGTTTCCTGTCGGGTTCGTTAATGGACACAGCTTTAGTTTCTGTATCACAGAGTCCGTGTGTTCAGTCTGTGTCACGGAACAACAGCCCGGAGCCCGACCCCCGCCCCGCGGCTAACGGTAACACGGTAACACGGTTAGCTCGACGGCGGCTCAACACACCCGCAGCTTTCACACCCAACGCTTCTTAATCTTCACGGAGGAGCAGCGGCGGGAAATACCTGCCGGTGTTTTTTAACGTACACGCGGAGCTGTGTCGTGGTACCGGCCGTCTCTTACCTGCGGTGCAGTCGCTCCTCGCGATGCCAGCTGAAGGTTTAAATGCCTCAACGGCTGTTTACACACGTCACCGTGTTTTTGGT
>NW_019432100.1:0-1531 GCF_002814215.2 Seriola lalandi dorsalis
TAAGGCATAAAATGTCATAAAAACGTCATAGTATAATAAGGGATAAAAAATTTCATTAAAATGTCATAGTATATTAAGATATAACATTTCATAAAAACGTCATTGTATAAGGCATAAATACGTCTAAAAACGTCATTGTAAAAGGCATAAATACGTCTAAAAACGTCATAGTATGGTAAGGTATAAAATGTCATAATATCCTCATAGTATATTATGGCATAAAACGTCATAGTATAGAAAGATATAAAATGTTATGAAAAAGTCATAGTATAGTAAGGGATAAAAAAATGTCATAAAAATGTCATAGTATAGTAAGATATAACATTTCATAAAAACGTCATTGTATAAGGCATAAATACGTCTAAAAACGTCATAGTATGGTAAGGTATAAAATGTCATAATTTCCTCATAGTATATTATGGCATAAAACATCATAGTATAGAAAGATATAAAATGTTATAAAAAAGTCATAGTATAGTAAGGCATAAATATGTGAAAAAATGTCATATTATAATAAGGCATAAAATGTCATAAAAACGTCATAGTATAGTAAGGGATAAAAAATTTCATAAAAATGTCACAGTATAGTAAGGCATAAAATGTCATAAAAACGTCATAGTATAGTAAGGGATAAAAAATTTCATAAAAATGTCATTGTATAGTAAGATATAACATTTCATAAAAACGTCATTGTATAAGGCATAAATACGTCTAAAAACATCATAGTATGGTAAGGTATAAAATGTCATAATATCCTCATAGTATATTATGGCATAAAACGTCATCGTATAGAAAGATATAAAATGTTATAAAAAAGTCATAGTATAGTAAGGCATAAAAACGTGAAAAAATGTCATAGTATAATAAGGCATAAAAACGTGAAAAAATGTCATAGTATAATAAGGCATAAAATGTCATAAAAACGTCATAGTATAATAAGGGATAAAAAATTTCATTAAAATGTCATAGTATATTAAGATATAACATTTCATAAAAACGTCATTGTATAAGGCATAAATACGTCTAAAAACGTCATAGTATAGTAAGGTATAAAATGTCATAATTTCCTCATAGTATATTATGGCATAAAACGTCATAGTATATTAAGGCATGTATTTTTCAAAAAACATCACAGTATAGTAAGGCATAAAGTGTAATGGTATAAAAGGATATAAAATGTCATAAAAACGTCATATTACAGAAAGGTATAAAAATGTAAAAAAAATCATATTATAGTTAGGCATAAAATTTCATAAAAACTTCAAAGGATAGTAAGACATAAAATGTGAAAAGAATGTCATAGTACAGTAAAGCATAAAGACGTGAAAAACATCCCAGTATAGTAATACATAAAAATTTCAGAAAACATCATAGCATACTAAGGCATAAAATGTCATAAAAACGTCATAGTATAGTAAGGGATAAAAAATTTCATTAAAATGTCATAGTATAGTAAGCTATAACATTTCATAAAAACGTCATTGTATAAGGCATAAATACGTCTAAAAACGTCATTGTAAAAGGCATAAAT
>NW_019432101.1:0-542 GCF_002814215.2 Seriola lalandi dorsalis
TATGATATTTTTATGACAAACTATACTATGACATTTTTATGATATTTTTATGACATACTATGCTATGAAATTTTTTATATTTTATTTACATACTATACTATGATACTTTAATGACATACTATACTATGACATTTTTATGGCATACTATACTATGACGGTTTTTATGATATTTTTATGGCGTACTCTGCTATGACATTTTTATGACATACTATACTATGATATTTTTATGACATACTATACAATGACATTTTTTATGATACTTTTATGACATACTAAACTATGACATTTTCTATGATACTTTAATGACATACTATAATATGAAATTTTTATGACATACTATATTATGACATTTTTATGATACTTTAATGACAGACTATACTGTGACATTTTTTATGTTATTTTTATGACAAACTCTTCTATGACATTTGTATAACATTTTTTATGATCCTTTAATGACATACTATACTACGACATTTTTATGACATACTACACTATGATATTTTTATGACATACTAGACTATGACATTTTTACGACATACTAT
>NW_019432103.1:0-602 GCF_002814215.2 Seriola lalandi dorsalis
AATGGGACCATGGGCCGAGTCATCTGTCAAGTGTCCAGGAATTACACAGAAGATCATTGGGAACTCAAAAAGTTGTTACAGCTAAAAGAACTCATTACAAGCCCGTCCATGGATCTGAGAGGAGAGAGTCTGACTCAGGGCAGCCATCAGGACGTATGGACAGGGGGACAAAGTTATCCAAACTGGCTGTTCCACAGCAGCGTGTTGACTGCTGTCCTCCTCGTCCTCATCCTCCTCTCTTCATTAGCTACAGCTATCCCTTCCTGACCCTCTCCTGCAGCCAGCCTGGAAATATTCACAACAAATTAATTGGATAGCTAATCACATTTTTTCCATACGTGTTCTCATTAGTTTCTTGGTCCTCTGGTCAGGACTGTGTTTGCACCTCCTCGGGACGAGCCCCTTGAGGCTAAAAATAGTTTTTTCAGTATTAGTGAGGATTAAGGGGAAAATACATTCAGTGTCAGATATAAAGAATTAGCATTAATGTCATCAGCTTGCACCAGCAGTTTGATTCAGAGAGAGAGAGAGACTTTTGACTGGCCAAGCCATTGTATCGACTGCACTACTGACAAATTGAGATGTGTTTTCTACACATATTT
>NW_019432104.1:0-542 GCF_002814215.2 Seriola lalandi dorsalis
GGGTGCATGGCATCATGAAAAAAGAAAATTATTTTGACATTTTGAGGGATAATATGCAGAAATCAGCTCGTAGTCTATCCTTAGGTCGTCGCTGGGTCTTCCAACAAGACAATGACCCAAAGCACACATCGAAATTGGTCCAACAATTCCTCAAGGATACCAAAACCAAGGTCCTGGAGTGGCCCACACAGAGCCCAGACCTCAATCCTATTGAGAACCTGTGGAAGGTGCTCAAAGTCAATGTCCATGCTCGAAAACCATGCAATTTGGACCAGCTGGAACAATTTGCAATGGAAGAATGGGCCAAAATCCCTCAGGAGACCTGTGCCAACCTGGTAAAGAACTACTCTAAGTGGTTGTTGTCAGTTGTGGCTCAGAAAGGATACACTATTGACTATTAATGGCCAGGGGGCTAATAATTTTGGATTTCTCATTTTTGCCCTTTTTTGTTTCAACTCATTGTATCAATAAGATATCCTAATCAAACTTGTCAACTTTTGTCTTTGTAGTGTATTTGTTTCTAAAATAACAAACAAGTGTTG
>NW_019432105.1:0-631 GCF_002814215.2 Seriola lalandi dorsalis
AAGTGATAAAAATGTCATAGTAACGTAAGGCATGAAAAGTGATAAAAACGTCATAGTATAATAAGGCAAAAAAACGTCATAGTATAGTAAGTCATGAAAAGTGATAAAAACATAGTACAGTAAGGCATAAAAAGTGATAAAAATGTCATAGTATAGTGAGGCATAAAAACGTCATAGCAACCTAAGGCATGAAAAGTGATAAAAATGTCATAGTATAGTAAGGCATAAAAACATCATAGTAACGTAAGACATGAAAAGTGATAAAAACATCATAGTACAGTATGGCATAAAAACGTCATAGTAACATAAGGCACAAAAAGTGATAAAAATGTCATAGTAACGTAAGGCATGAAAAGTGATAAAAACGTCATAGTATAGTAAGGCATAAAAACGTCATAGTAACGTGAGGCATGAAAAGTGATAAAAACATCATAGTACAGTATGGCATAAAAACGTCATAGTAACATAAAGCACAAAAAGTGATAAAAATGTCATAGTAACGTAAGGCATGAAAAGTGATAAAAACGTCATAGTATAGTAAGGCAAAAAAACGTCATAGTATAGTAAGTCATGAAAAGTGATAAAAACATCATAGTACAGTAAGGCATAAAAAGTGATAAAAATGTCATAG
>NW_019432106.1:0-525 GCF_002814215.2 Seriola lalandi dorsalis
ACATTTTTCCCATGATATACTCTGTTGTTTATTTTCACTTTTAAGACCTTAATATACTGTGATATATTGATACCTTACTATATTTTGATGTTTTTTACGTTTTTATGCCTTATTTTGCTATGTCGTTTTTTCACTTTTTTTCCATACTATACTATGTCGTATTTTCACTTTTTTTTGCCAAAATAAACTATGTTGTTTTTTCACTTTTAAGGCCTTTCTATACTATGACATCTTTATAACTTATTATACTGAGACGTTATTGATGGTTTTATGCCTCATTATGCTATGTCATTTTTCCCCATTTTTACCATGATATCCTCTGTTGTTTTTTTCACTTTTAAGACCTTTCTATACTATAATATGTTTTCACCTCACTATAATTTGATGTTTTTTATGTTTTTATGCCTAAAATGCTATGTCGTTTTTTCACTTTTTTTGCCATACTATACTACGTCGTTTTTTCACATTTCTTTCCTTACAATGATATAAGGTTTTTATGACTTACCTCACAAAACCCTGAAAACA
>NW_019432107.1:0-665 GCF_002814215.2 Seriola lalandi dorsalis
ATTCTACCTTTGTGACTTTGAGCATGGCTGTTTCAGACACTCCAGAGAAATCAGCGCGGTCCTCATAAGCATCAGTTATGCCCATTGCTTTCAGTGTGTCATCCAGGGAGGCGTCCACAGAGATGGAAAACTTTGGCAGGTACAGGTCTACATATCTGTTACAACATAACACAGAACATCACCAACATCAGAACAACAGAAATATGCAGTTTGATAACACCTTGTCTAATCAAATTAAACTGAGAATCATGAACACATCATTTGTAAATCAAATGATGTGTAAATCAAACACATCTATTCCGGTCATTGTTTTCCCAATGGCTACTTCATCCAGGTTACATTGATCCGATCACTACGTGCGTTTCCATTAACCTGCTTACTGCACAATTTCAAATTGCAAACTAAAAACCAAGTAACGGAATCATTTTAATTTTGGAGAAAAAAAAAACTCTCAAATGTCGCGAAAAAATGTATATGCTCGCATGAGGTGGTTTTTCAGACCATTTGACAAAATGTTTTGCAAAAGTGAAATGGAAAGAATTTTTCCACATTTAAGTCACATGACAACTGTTATCTCCCAAAAATCCCTGATATGTAGCCGCTGCCAGATATAAGGGGTTTGCCTTCCCGTCATTACGTGCACCAGACGCCCTCGTCACCTTCAT
>NW_019432108.1:0-657 GCF_002814215.2 Seriola lalandi dorsalis
GAGGCTCTGGTGGTGGAAGTGACCAAAGACCCGGAGTACGTGAGACAGATGGACCAGAACAACGAGCGGCTGCTCAACCTCATCAGACACGTGTCCAGACCCTCTGCAGCCGGGATCAATATGATGAGCAGCACACAGAGGTGAGAGACACACACAGAGACACACACAGAGGTGAGAGACACACAGAGGTGAGAGACACACACAGAGGTGAGAGACACACAGAGGTGAGAGACACACACAGAGAGACACACAGAGACACACAGAGGTGAGAGAAACACACAGAGAGACACAGAGAGACACACAGAGGTGAGAGACACACAGAGACACACACAGAGACACACACAGAGACACACACAGAGGCGAGAGACACACACAGAGGTGAGAGACACACACGGTGAGAGACACACACAGAGGTGAGAGACACACACGGTGAGAGACACACACAGAGAGACACACACAGAGACACACACAGAGGTGAGAGACACACACAGAGAGACACACACAGAGAGACACACACAGAGACACACACAGAGACACACACAGAGACACACACAGAGGTGAGAGACACACACAGAGAGACACACAGAGGTGAGAGACACAAACAGAGGTGAGAGACACACAGAGGTGAGAGACACACACAGAGGTGAGAGACACACA
>NW_019432109.1:0-679 GCF_002814215.2 Seriola lalandi dorsalis
CGTTTTTTGCCTTACTATACCATGATGTTTTTTGAGATTTTTATATAATACTGTACTATTACTTTTTTTTAAACATTTTTATGACGTTTTTACGACATTTCATGCGTTATTATACTATGAGGTTTTAATGACGATTTCTAACTTACTATACTATGAAGTTTTTTGACGTTTTTATGCCTCAATATACTATGATGTTTTTTGACGTTTTATGCCTTACTATACTATGATGTTTTTTTGACGTTTAATGCCTTACTATACTATTACGTTTTTAGGACATTTTATGCCTTACTATACTATGATGTTTTTATGACTTTTTATGCCTTACTATACTATGATGTTCTTATGACTTTTTATGCCTTACTATACTATGATGTTTTTTTTGACTTTTTATGCCTTACTATACTATGACGTTTTTTGGTATTTCATGCCTTACTATAATATGAAGTTTTTTGGTATTTTATGCCCTACTATACTATGAAGTTTTTTGATATTTTTATGCCTTACTATAATATGACGTTTTTTGACCTTTTATGCCTTACTATACTATGACGTTTCATGCCTTAATATACTATGATGCTTTTATGACTTTTTATGCCTTACTATACAATGACATTTTATGCCTTACTATTCTATGACATTTTTTGACATTTTTATGCCTTACTATACTGTGACTTTTTTT